>NW_005842232.1:742868-771461 GCF_000455745.1 Alligator sinensis | reverse complement strand
AGTGAGAGAGAAAAGAGGAAAGGAGAGAGAAAAAGGGGAGCAGAGAGAAAAAAAGAGAAAGAGGTAACGAAAGAAATAAGAAAAAATGAAAAGAAAAATAAAAAATAGAAAAAAAGGAGAGAGAAAAGGAGAGAAGAGAGAGAGAGAAAAGGGAAAGAAAAAAGAAGAGAAAGAGACAGAAAAGAAAAAAAGGAGACAAAAAAGGGGGGAGAGAAGAGAGGAAGAAAAACAGAAAATAGTAAAAGAGGAAAGAAGAAAAAAAAGAGTGAAAGAGAAAGAAAAAGCAGAGAGGAAAAAGAGAAAGGGTGTGTGTCCTTCCCCTTCATTGTCTCCTACCACTACCAGCTGCGACTTGGGGCCACTGGTCCTGGGCAGTGTCTAGAGGAGGGAAGGAGTGATACACCAGCAGCAGCCACCAGGGCTGGAGCACTCAGGCCTCCCAGATGGTCCCAGAGTGAGAGAAGCCTGGGCCCAGGGCTGGGATGGAGGGGCTGGCCAGGGCTTGGGCAGACAGATGCCCCATCCCACCTGGGCGGGGGCAGTGCCAGGGTGTTGAGTACCAAAGCCAGGAGCTCGGGACAGGGTCCAGGCAGTGTGGGAAGAAGCAGGCATGGGAGGAAGCATCATGGGTGGGCCGGCCTGGTCAGCCCCTTGGGAAGGCAGCAGCTGGAAGAGAGTGGGGGACAGACAGCAAGCGGGGGCTGCCCCAGGGCTCTGCAGACATAGGTCACAGTGGGCAGGCAGGGGCACCTAGCAGCACCCAAAGTAGGGCCTAGCCTGACCTGTGCAGCTCCGCAGGGTTGGACTGAAGCTGACCTGTCTACAAAGGAACGCTGTCTGAGGCTGGACACTGGCTCCAGGCGCAGCCTCCCTGTGCACCAGGCGACGTCCCTTTGCTGGCAGGGCAGCTGCAGCCCATCCCTATGGAGCTCTGTGGGCGGGCTGGGCCCACCAGCTGCAGTCTGAGCCAGTGGAGTCCTGGGGCAGCCCCACTTCCTGCCCAGCCCCTGCCTTCCCAAAGGGGCAGCTGGGCTGATCTGCCTGCAGCACCTCCCCTCACACTACCCAGACCCTGCTCTGAGTGCCCAGCCCTGGTGCTCAGCACCCCAGTGCTTCCCCCACCCAGGTGGGATGGGGCATCCATCTGCCCAAGCCCCAGCTGGGCCCAGGGCTCATGCACTCATCTGGGAAGCTCCACCACAGTGGCCCTGTGCAGCACCTGCCCAGGACCTGGTCCCACCCACCGACAGGTCCCTCCAGGGGCCGGGCCGGAGGGCACAGCCAGAGGACAGGGTCAGCAAAACACAGACTGCATCTCTGGTGTGTTCTCCTGACTCTGCCTGGGGTGCCTGCTGCGGTGCTGGAATCTATGGCTGCTCCAGAGAGTCCAGAGCAGCAGCTTAATTTTTTAAACTTTTTTTTTAAACAATTTCCTCACATGCCTCCTGGCATGTCTCCATGTGCCACTAACTGGAATGCGTGCCAGGGGTTACCTATCCCTGCTTTATACTAACTTATTTTTCCCCACTAACAAATTTCTCAGCTCTTTAACTTGTCATCTTGGGGCAAAAGTTGTACTATGAGGTTTGCTGAGTAGTGCTTAAGGCAGAAGAGATGGTTTTAGGATTTAAGCACTAGAACTCATAAGGCATTTAAGTATTGGCTCTATGTTTCTAGTGAGACCTTAGGTAAGTCATTTAGAAGAGATTTTAATGTCCAGTTAGAAACATCTCTAGGGGACTTGATTTTTCCTAAAATGATGAGCATCTACTTCCTGATAAGTAAGTGCTCATCACTCACCCTTTGAGGTTCCTTCAAGAAGTCTCAGTTTAGACAACCAAAAATCTCTGTAAAATAAAAGCCATGCCAGGGTCTGCAAACTGAATCTGCTGTTGACATCTACTGGAAACAAGGGAACCCAGGACTGCAATAGGTCTCCTGTACCATCAGGCCCAGACTCTTGTATTTACAGGCATTCATAAGCCGATAATCACCATTTCAAACCTGCACCCACAGCTACAAAGAACAAGATCCAAAACATCAACATTTTGCTGCAGTTGAAAGCAGGGGAGATGAGGGCACTGCCAGTGCTCTGTCACTGCAACATTGGGGAAGTACTTAATTACTGTGTGCTCAGAAGATCCTAGGAAAAAGGACCATGCCCCATACTACACAGGAAGGCAAAATCTCCAGAGTCTGTATAACTTTAAGCTAGGGGAAACATTCTTTTCTGACACAAAATTTAGCAATCAGCATGACCCTGAATAAGACTCTAGCCAGAAAGGAAAAGAACAATTCACTCTCAGTTGCCTGCCAGTGTCAATGAACATCAGGACTCCTTTGTAGATGGCACAGTACAAACACAGAGTAAGAAATGTTATACTCGGGACAGACATTCAAAAAGCCTGAGCCTGAATTAATTCAATCTTTGCAGGTTAGTCTAACTGGGCTAGGCTAAATCAGTTTGTAACTGCACAGACATCCCAGAAATACAGGCACATGTCTGCAGTGGCTCAAGCTAGAAACTTGGGGGTGCTAGAGCAGCCCTCCCTTCCACAGCACCAAGCTTTAAGACATGCACTAGTTACATTAACAAGACAGACAAAAGTCAGAGAGCAAAAATACCTGTATTCCCATTTTACAGAGGAAGACATGAAGCACAATATGACTGAGTCCAAGTCTGCTTTTCTGAAGTCCAGGGTCCATACTCTGCTACTCTCCTTTCTTCCTTTTGTCAGGATCCTGAACTAAACCACCTCATAGTCACTACTGCCCAAGTTGTCATTCACTTCTACATCCCCTACCAAGTCTTCCCTGTTTGTGAGCAGTAGATCAAGAAGAGCATGGTCTCTCCAACAGTTGCACCAGGAAGTTGTCTCTAATGCTCTGCAAAAACTTCCTGGATTTTCTGTGCTCTGCTGTATTGCTCTCCCAGCAGATGTCAGGGTGATTGAAGTACCCCACAAGAACCAGGGCCTGTGATCAAGAAACTTCAGCTAGCTTTAGCAGACACACACCACAACACCACCCCCTGATGCTCTCCCCTCTGGCCCTAACCCAGAGACTTTAAACAGTCCTATATCTAGCTTCATACTAGAGCTCTCAGCAATCATACAGCTCTTTTACTTAAAGCGCAACTCCTCCTTCTCTTCTCCCCTCCCTGAACCCATCCATGACAGTGCTGCAGTAATGCAAGTTATCGCACCAAGTCTCTGTTACTCCAATCATGTCATTCTTCCATTCCCGCACAAGGACATCCAATTCTTCCTGCTCATTTCCCAGACTCTGTGAATTCACGTACAGACACCTGAGGTAACTAGCTGATTGCCCTACTTTATCAGAAATAATAAAAAGGCCTCCACTGCTGCCCTCTCCTCCTTGTGCTTCCTCCACGTCTCCCTCTTCCCCACTTACCTCAGGGCTTTGGTTTCCATCCTCAGGCAAACCTAGTTTAAAGCCCTCCTCACTAGGTTAGCAAGCCTGCCTGTGACGATGCTCTTCCCTCTCAATCAGGGGAACCCTGTCTCTTACTAGCAATCCTTCTTGGAACAACAGCCCATAGTCAAAGAAGCCAAAGCCCTGCTGGTGACACCATCTGTCCATCCATGCATTGATCTGCAGGATGTGTCCTCTTCTGCCCAGGTCTTTCCCTTTGACCAAAAGGATCAAAAAGAACAACATCTGAGCCCCCGGCCCCTTTTGATTTGTCACTTTTGATTTGTTTGGGGTCACCCCTGGCAGGATCATTGGTGCCCACATGGATGAGCAGCATGGGGTAGTAGTCAGAGGGCCAGATGAGTCTCAGTAACCCTTCTGTGACATCCTGGATCCAGGCTTCAGGCAAGCAGCAGACCTCCAGAGACAACAAGTCACACCAGCAGATGGATGCTTTTGTCTTCCTCTAAAGGGAGTCTCCAACCACTACTACTCATTGCTGCTGCTTGGTGGTAGTGGTCTCAATCCTTCGAACCTTGGGGATGCTTGGTCTGTCCTCCTACACCAATGTAATATGCTCCTCCTCCTCTGTTGTTAGTGCTCCATATTTGATCTCCATGCAAACTGCTGGTGGAGATGAATATTTCTGCTTATTGCCAGACATCACAAGCTTCCACCTTTCTAGGAGTCCATGCTCTCCCTTCTCTAGTGCTGCCTTTGGCAGTCCTTCCTCCACAGTCCTAGAGGTCTCTTTCAGCATCAAATCAATGCAGTCCTTATATCAATGGAGCCTTGCCCTCCTCCTATAGCTCTCTTGCCTGCTCCCTGAGGGGCATCACAAGGAGGTACTGGTCACAATGTAGGTAAATCCTCCACCTGGCTGTCACTAGAAGGAACCTTTAAGCTGCAGTCTCCACCTGCCAAACCAGGACCTGAATGGAGACGTCGACAGTGAGCTGTCTTGCCAGGACAGACATGTCACAGGTGCAAGCAGAGGCAGTGGCAGTTGTCTCTGGCATTGCAATGTCCTCCAGTCATTTCTCTGGGCTCAATCCATCCCCTCTTTCTTGCGCTCTGCTTCCGAGCAGGCTTTCTTTAGCAAAATCTCCCCTGAGCTGGCCTGTTTATGGTTCCTTGGTTCTGAAACATTCCTTTCCCCCTACTTCTTCTCATCAAGCTTAAAGACTCCCCGCTTTCCAAGGAGGTGGAAAAGACCTCTGAACTGACCTGCAAACTGTTTGTAAACTGCTTGCCCTGTTTACTGCCCCTGATAACTTTCTCTCTGGTCACCCCCTTTATCAAAAATTGGTTTTGTCTAGTTTTAAGTTTTATTTTCTAACCACTCAGTTGTGAGTTAATACCAAATCTACTGTCAGCTAAGAGAACGAGAAGATAATCTTTCACTAAGAAACCTCATTACTTATAACACTTTAGGCTTCTAATCCAGTGCCAATAAACAGCCTGTGATTTTGTTCAGATTATTTTCTGCACCCACAAATGCTATAACCACCATGGTCCTTTCCAGTCTTAACCTTGCCCACAACCAATTTCATAATTACAGAAGGACTGGCACACAACAATGCCTAGCTCTTCCAGGCAAAAAGAGTTTGTTATTCATTTGTTAGGAATCCAGTATTTTGAATGTAGGATAATTGAGCAAAACTGGTGAGTTAATAACCTCCTACAAAGCTGTCCCTTGAAAGGGGCCATGTAGACAGTTGAGAGATGTAACTGGACATTTCACCCCCTGGGAGAGAGCAGTGCATGGGGCAGGGTCAGTAGCTGTGCTGCCAGTGATGTTGACAGCATGTGGGCCAACAGTGCTCCCCCCATGATGCAGAAGCAGCAGCACCTTTGTTACACTACGGAGAAGGTATGCATGCAAAAACTAGCAGGATATAAGGGGGGATAAAAAGAAGAAAAAAGAGATGGAGAGAAAGAAAGACAGCACAAAAAAGGAGGTATAAGGTTTTCCAGGGTCCTTGCTATTTGCCTGTGGTTTAACCAGCACAATTGGACATATACTATCTTCCCCTGCAGAAGCTGCAATTGTCTTGATCATGTGTAGATGAAACAAGGGGCATGTGTGCACAACACTTTAAAGCGGGCTAAATGCTTCTGTACCACTTTAATGGTGTCGGTGTTTGCGCACCTCGGTGGCGTATTGAGCATTAATTCCAGCCGCTGTAGCAAATTCAGCAGCGTAATGTGCCTTAAATGACTTGGGGTGCAGCAAACTAAAACTCTGAGGAGGAGTTTTAGTTTGCTGCCCTACCAGCCACAGAGTGAAGCCCTGGGCTCTATGTAGCTCAGCGGCTCTGCAGGAAGTCCTGCAGGCAGCCTGGCAGCAGCCCAGTAACGCAGGCTCTGCCCAAGAGAGGGACAGAAAAAAAGTGGTGAGCTTGATTTTATTTTTCCCCCAAGAGGCTGCCTGCCTGAGCTGCACAGGGGCCCAGTGCTTCCCCCTGCAGTTGCGGTGCCCCCTGGGATTGCCCAAGCCGGGTGCCTGTAGGCAGGTGCCACCTGGGGTAAGGGGCTGCCACTGCCATGGAGAGAAGCACCAGCCCCTCCACAGCTCAGGGACTGCTCCGTCCGCCAGCAGTTCACCGTCCCCTTCCCCCACTGGAGAGGCAGGTAAGTCAGGTGCGTGCACGACAAGGGGGTTTAATCAGCCCTAACCTGAAGCAGTGTTTTTAAAAACCCTTCAATTTAGGGCCCCCGTTTCATCTACACATGCCTCTTGTGTCTAATTATAGTTTGCTAGGTAATTTGGCTTGTCATTTTCAATGTAAGGCAAAACAAGTATATTGAACTCAGACTCAACTCAGTTGTATTAAAGAGACCATCCCTGCTGGTGGGTTGTTTTATGGGGTTAATTTGTAGGAAATCAAATGGTCTCATTTCCATCCAACATGTTCTTATATCATTGAATACATTAATGAAGATACCAGAGATGCTCATTAATTTGGGAGATCTCATCAAGACATTAAAATAACACAGATGCATTATGGCCCTAAGCATCCAGTCTCCTACTTGTGTAGGATCTGCTAGTGTTAAACTTGTGCCTCTACTTGGTCTCAACTGTTCAAGAACAACATTCCAATCAACTTAAGCTTAATGAGATAACTTGATTGAAAAACACAACACAACACAACACACCTTTATCTCCTTGGTAGTAAGAATCTATTTGCAGTAACTGGCTCTCATTGACTAATTTTCTGTTGCCTGAATTCCTGCAGCTCTGATCACTGAGTGCTCTGCACATCTAAAAACTAAACCACTGAATTTTGTTACTGCTCATGGCAAGCACGATGAATGTGTAAGATCATCACAAGGAGTAGGTTTTGCAGAGGTGACATGCTGAGCACACCTGTGCTGGGCAAGCTAGAAATCTGGCCCTCTGTCTGTTCGGCCATGTACTCTACAAAAATAAGACTATGCAGTTTGTATTTGGAAGACCTAATAAATACCTTAATTAGCCTCCCAATACATCAGCAGTATTTCCAACGCAGAGAAGAGAATGCTGAACATAAACTGAAGTCTTCAAGAGCAGCTCACCAAACAAAGAGCCACATGGGAGTAATAGGAATGACTGGCTAGGCATTAGTGTCTCCTGCTGTTGCTGACAATGCTAATTGTAATCTCTCATCTGCCTTTCCACCTCCTCTTCTTCCAAAGGCAGGCTAGACAATGGTAATTACAAATGGCACCTATGTGGGATGTCTGCAAAACCCAGATGTTAAGGGCTTGAATATTTCCTGCACGCAATTGTATGCATTGGTCTCCATTAAAAAAAAAAAATTCCTTTGCAGTTAGAGAGGGGATGTGATTGCTGTGTAAAATACAGCAGGGTAGTGAACACCAAGGAGGAAGAAAAGCTCCTCATGTAGTAAGACATGAATTGGCAAGAGAACAAATGGTATAAACTAGCTCTGATTACATTTACGCTGGATATTAAAAGGTGGCTTATAACAATCTGAGAAGCTTGGGCTTGGGACAGCTACTCAGGGCATAGAGCAGTGGTTCTCAACCTCATTAGATTCAAGGCACCCCTTTGAAAATAGCAGTTCTTAGTTTTCACTCAGTTTCTGACTACAGAAAGATAATGGAGCAATTTTGCTTCTGCAAAGAACTCAGATAGACCACAACAGGTCAGGATAGTTTCAATTTTCTGGATTCCTGTTTGAAATCTTTAGGTTTATCCTGTGAATCACATTTGCACACATAACAGTACTAACATTACGTAGCACCCTGCAGCACCCTTGAAAAGATCTCAAGGTACCCCACGGTGCAGCGGCACCTTAGTTGAGAATCAGTGGCAAAAACAAACATACATTTGGCACAGCTTCAAAAGGTGAAGGGAAACTGCTGCTCAGGAGCACACAACAGCTCTTATGCCCTGATATATGTGCATGAGCCTATAACGATTTAAGTGAGCTAAATCACGTCAACTTTAACTTAGGATGAAGCAGGGTTAAAATTGGAATAGTTTTGCTATGTTTCTTACATTTCCTCTCATCTTTTGAAACACTACCAACTTGTGCATGCCCTCAAACAGGAGTAGTACAGCAAACAAAAAGAAAAAATCCAAAGTGTTTTATTCATTTTCAAGTTGAGCTCAGTAGGTTTGTGACCAGAGTCACATGACCTAGTTGTATAGGACAGCAGGGAGATCAGACTCAGTGATTGGCCCCTTGCAGTCCTTTGTTCCTATTGTGTTACCCCAGTCTTTGTACTACAGGCAGAACCTCATAACAGTACAGGCATAGGTTCAACAAAAGCCTATGACAAGGAGACTTGTCAATGACTGGAGCTGCACAACAGGCACTCCAATTGCTTCACCAAAATAGTGCCACGGCTATTTATGTGCTGCTCCTTTTGTGCATGTTTGTGAACTAATGTCCTTCCCTGGCATTTACTTAATATCTAACAAAAGAAATAAAGTAAAAAAAAACCCCATCAAAATGATGCTATGTCATATACTAAATAACTGAAGAGAGGAGAAGCTACCATGCAGCATAAAAAACCTTTCAGCCTCCCTGTCATGAACAAATGCCTGACAAATGTATTTCCAATTATAAATATATATTTTAAATAATTATCTATGTTTATAATTGTATAAGTATACATACACACACACACACACACACACACACACACACATGAAGTATACATACACACACACACACACACACACACACACACACATGCATATATTTGTAATTGTATAATTTAATACATACACACGCACACAGTTTTTTGCTGTTGGATATTTTCGCCTAGATTTTTTCAACAAGGCAAATCCTTTTGCTAATAATGGTCTTCTAACAGGTTTGATCTTGGAACATCATTTGGTAATTGGAACATTTAGCAGTAAATTCACCCTGCAGTTTACTTAAGCTATTGACATTAAGCTGTCTGTAATAACGTCCAGAATGATAAGGAGCTTCCTTAGATTTGTATGGATGGAAGTCAGCCCTGGATGATGAGGGGTGTGATATAGGAAGAATGTGATATAAAAAGGAGCAAAACCCATCTTTGTCTCTATTCCCTATGCCTAACATGACTGTGTACGAATAGGATTGGGGTGTTGATTATAGCCATGTTGGTCTACGGACATAGGCAGACAAGGTTCTTTGGGTAAATATGATCTCTTTTATTAGACCAAGTAAATCTTTGGAAAATTGTTCTTTACAAGCTTTCAGGTGTTGGCACTGGTTCTATGACCCAAATACCTTGTTCCAGGCAGACCCAGACCCTCAAACTGACCATGACCTCTTCCATTTGATAATAGGCACATTTTATTGATACACAGTGATAGCAGTGTCACAGGGCACTAAGGTCCCTGCTCCTGTAAGAGAACAAACTGCCTAGGGAGAGGGCCCAAGAGCCAGACAGAAACCCCACAGGTGCAGGTTACTATGGCAGTAGGCTAACAAGGGAATTAGCCTGCACCTGCACCCAGTCAGCTGACCAGAAGAAGGCAGGGCTCTGGGCACATATAAACCCCAGGGCTGAGACCAACAGTGTTAGTTCTCTGGCAGCAGCTCTGGGAAGGAGCCTCCAGGGAAGAATTGCCCAGAGATGCTGTGGCAGCCTGATATGCTGCATATAGGACTAATGGGGCTCCAGGAGCTCACCAGGTACCCTGGCCTACAAGGCTGGGGGGAAGTTTGACTCTTATAGAGGGACAGAGCACACACTGAACTGCTTGTGTTATGTTATATAGCCCAGGGGCTTATATTTTGTTGCTGTTTATAAACTGTTTGATTGGGCTGAGGCTATTGGGGAAGGAGGAGGCCTCATTGGGGGCCCACTACAGTGTGGGGGCCCCAGTGCCAGGGGGCGTGGTGACAAAGGGGGTGACCAGACCCCAGTGTGGGTGCAGACAGGGCTGCGGAGAGCCTGGTGATGACAGGAGGCTGAGCTATAGCAAGGCCCTAGAGAGGCAACATTTAATTACCATCTGCAAGGCTTGGGGCATGGTAAAGTGGTGGTTTTGGAGCCACGCATCTAGCCCATAAGGCTGAGGGTGTCCCCTGAGGCAACCATTTTGAGAAGGACCTAAAAAGGGGTCCAAGAACCTACAGGATTCAGTGGGGTCCATCAGGACCGTGCCCAAACACAAACTCAAGGGCAGCCTCCCTATTTATTGTAATTACCAACAAGACATGGCAGGAGAGGAAAAGGGTGCCCTTTGGACAAGACTGGCATGATCACAGAGCCCTATGGGTGTCACAGCCATCCCTAGGGACACCACCCTGTGGCAAGCAGATAAGAATAATACAGGCAAGACAAACAAAATAGCCCACTTCAATTCTATATCTACCAGGCCTAGGGTTGTCACAGAGGGAAGATAGGTACATCTGGCCAGTACGTGAGCTTCACCCTATGATTCTTTCTTGAATGTCAGCAGCCTGGAGATTCGAAGGCAGAGGCCCACTCCCTACCCCAAGGGGGAGGCTAGATGGGTTGGTGCTATGCCCTCTGTCCATGGTGGCCTTAGGTTCTCCCCTTGGGAACACTTTCCTGCTCTGAAATCTCTCCTTTTGTATTCTTTCTCCTCCTGATGACTTTTGAGTCCCAGGTAGCATTGACTAGTTTCCCTATGGTCATTATACTGTCCATACTTTGTTCTGGCAATATATTCCTTTGTTCCAAAAAACCCATCACATGTATACATCTTAATTTGATCACTTTACCAGCATCTTAACTTGGGCATGCACTGGCCTCCTAATTTGGTCTGTCCACCACACCAAAACCAGAAATCCCAAGGGCTCTGAAACTGGTTGCTGTAACTTAGCCAATGTGGCAAACCTATCTAAAGTTATGGGTTATCAGGGAACAGTGGAGTACATGTCTTCATCTTCCCAGCCTGTGTATCCATTGGCCTCAGACATGGTGTCTGCCTTGA
The DNA here is from genome assembly GCF_000455745.1 of Alligator sinensis. Taxonomy (NCBI): domain Eukaryota; kingdom Metazoa; phylum Chordata; order Crocodylia; family Alligatoridae; genus Alligator; species Alligator sinensis. The sequence continues at coordinate 760,612 of NW_005842232.1, read as the reverse complement.
ACTGTGAAACTTTGTCACAAACAAACTTTTAGAAGCCAATTAACCCTTGCCATTTCCCAGGACCATTGACTAATACAATTTACTCTACCTACAAACCAATTCCTAAAAGCAAATCTCCAAATATCATTTTCTAGTTATCATTGGGCACTAACACCCTGAAGAAGCTTGTACAGAACATGTTTTCCAACTATTTCGTTGGTCTAATAAAAGATATCACATTTACCCAAAGAACCTTGTCTGCCTAGGAATAAGGCATGTATTCTGCCCTATTCCTAAAGTTGTTTGGTTCAGAAAAACTAAAACTCTGAGTGTGACTCTATGTAGGCCTTAAGAAATCAAGATACTGCTACCCTTTTCCCTCATCAGCTGTGTTGGCTTTGGGATAAAGAATATATATCTGAACTGGCATCCTTTGGGCCATAGTATGCATGTTCATGGAAAACAATTGCCATCATGAATACCCATGAGATACAGGTGAAGAATTTAATACTATGGGTTGGGGATGGGGTCATTTTAAAATTCATACTAGACATAAATCTAGTATGAATGTTTCCTGACTATGAGATCATCCACAAGACACTGGTGACCCCATTTGCTACTTGAAGCAGAGTTTAATGCAGAAAATCTTGCCATAAACTGTAATGGAAAAGAGCCACAATATAATTGTGGTGCAATATACTTATATTATAGTGCAAAGCTTTCCTTGCTGAGCAGCATCCAGATTTGATGACTATGTGTTGTGACAAGAGAATGGTAGTCTATTACTCTGAAACTTTAAGGCTTTCTTGTACTGTATTCCCCAGTGAACCTGTGTTTTGGCATATTAAGGATCTATTCTCCAATGGACTATCTAGTCCTTCCCACTACATTGTGGGAGTATTGATTTAGTTTATCCCTACACAATCTTTAAGTGATGGATGTCTGATCTAATCCTGCATATATTCAGCAACAGCAATTCTACTGTCCGTGACAGCTGTTTGTATCACTGGAAATAAATGAAATGAAGGTTGATGAACAATAGAAGAGAAGGGGAGCACTGCTAGAGATAAAGAGAAGGGGCTCTAGAGTGAAAAAAATGGGAAGAGGGAGAGGAAAAAAGTTTAAACAAAGAAAAATGGAGAGAAGTAAAAAATACAACAAACAGCAGGAAAGTAGAGAAATACAGGAGCAAATTATAAAGAGAAATAAAACAAACAAATTTAAGACTATAATAGGAGATGGGTAAACAGGAAAGAAGAGTGCCAAATACAGATTATAAGAAAATAAAAATCCATGACACTCCCTAAACCAGGGGTCATGGGGAAAAGGGTAAGAAAACCTAAAGAGAAAACCGATGTCCTATAAAGACAGCTGCAGAAAAAGCAAAACTACTGAAAAAAGGCTATCATAATGACTAAATGTAGAGTAAATAAGAATTAGCAATGAAATTTTAAAAAAAATTACATGTTTTAGGTTGGAGAAATGTGTATTTAAGGTTTTTAGTGGTTCTGCCTTATTTCCCATCTTGGAAATAAAGCTCACATACTTTAGGTGTGTATTTTTTATTTACTTAATATACAGTGGGGTCTAAGTGCCCAGTCTTTAAAGCTAGGGAATGAAATAAATCCCTACATCCAGATCCCAGAAGTTTAGAGAACACAGGATTTTTAAGCAAAGAAAAAAAAATGCATTATACATAAACCGAAGACCAAACTACATCCCAACACTGAATGGTGGTAGCGCTGGTGCCACTCACCCTTTACATAGTAGCCTAGTAGCTAAAACACTTTTGCCTCAGGCTGAGCAGATTCGAACACACACCTTCCAACTGTTAGAGGCACTTGTTGAAACTGTGCCATTGTAAAAGAAAGAGTTTAGAACTAATTGGGTGGAGAGTGGGGAAAGGAGGAGAAAGAGTGTAAGAACAACAAAGACAGTGACTCTGAAGCTAAGTGGTTAGCACCTGAAAGGAGTTCTGGGTTCATCTCCTCCTTCAAGGAGAGTGCCAAGATTTTATCCAATGACTGTTTCATTAAAAAGACAGAAGCAGTGCTGAGCTTGGATCAGAACTCAGGATTCCTCCTTTCTTCTTGTGGCAGACTCAAACCCAACTCACCTCTGCACCAGTGTCCAGGTGGCTCATCCGCAGATGAGCCAGCTGGCACCATGCAGCTGGAGGGTGCCTTGCTGGTTGGTCTGGCCCCTGAAGACTCCAGGCTTAAAAAAAGCCCAGAAGTAGAGCTGGGGGAGAGACCTGTGAGAGCATGGGCAGCAGACCCAGATGCTCTCCCCATGGCTGGAAGAGACCAGGGGCATTCTTGTAAGGCCAGCAAGCCCAGAGAAGCAGCACCTGCCCGTCCCATCACTGAAGTGTCCAAGGAAGACCCAGACACAGGGTATACATCCAGAAGGAAGCCAGATGCTCTCCCAGGGCTAAGCACCCCAGAAAGACTGAGAAAGCTCAGTTAAATTAGGTGTCAGCCTCTACTTCAGCTGACGAGTTGAGTGGTCCTGACTACTCTACAGCACCCCCAATGATCCCCACATGGGCACACAGGTTGGCAAGGGCTGTGAGAGGGTAGCCCGGTTGTTACTACCAGAGGCTGCCAAGGGAAAGACTCAGCACTGGACCCCCCTTGGACCTCACATCCTAGCCAAATGTCTATGGACCCAGAGCCTCCCAGCAGGGAATTGACACCACCACAAGCACCACATAGGTGTGGAGAAACACACCATGTAACATTACAGCACTTGGCCCGGGAGGAATCTGGACCAAGATGTAGGCACAACAAAGGGATGTGAGACCACAAGAGGGGAAGGGCGCACCCTGCACCATATGTTAAAGGAAAACAGTACGGTGGGCATCAATGCCCTGCCCATTGCCTCATCTGAGCTATTTCAGTTGAATTACTATGTTGCAATTTTCACTAGCCTACAGGGCTGCAGCCAGACCTCCTGCTGGCATCCTTGTTACCAGGCCTTGACACAGGAGGAGGGGGCCCATCATCATGTCATAACATCATCAAAGTTGATCCATAACACTTGAGTGGAAAGGGGTGGGATATAGGGGAGGAGGAGCCCCAAGGAAGACATGCCAACAGAGTCACCCCAGGTCCCAGGGAGATCATTGAACAACACCTCCATAGGTAAACCCATTTTAAAACAAGTCATGGCATGTGAGTGGACCTCAGTGACATAGCCAAGAAGGTGGAGCATGCCCATTGTCAGTGCAGTGGTTATGAGCCTGTCACAGTTCTCATCACCATGCTACAATCAGGCTTGCTCACTCCATCTTGTGCTTTCTCCTCTCCCTCTCTCTCTCATGTATATGTATATGTAAATGCATACATACACATGCTGTCATGAATCTTGAATAATTTACTATACCATGGCATAGCTTTAAGGATAGGATTGGAGAGTGGCTGCACCACACTGTCCTGTATTCTAGGAGTTAGGGCCCTCTCTAGGGCAAAGATTGTTAACTTACAGCCTGCTGACTAAATCTATCCTGCAGAAACAATCTCTACAGTTGAAGCTGTGACAGCAGCATGGGCTGTATTAGAAGCATCTCATGCTCAGAGCTAAGCTGCAATTAAAGGATCCCCCTGCTCCAAAACATTTCTGCACCCTGGTTTAGAGAGTTGTAAGTGGAGGGTTAGAAATTCTTCAGGCTGGGTTTCTTATATCCTGGGTGACTGTTTTAACACTAGCCTTTTATACTAGTGGCTCTCAACCTTTTGAGACTAGAGGCACACAACATTTGACTATGGCACCCTTCCAGAACTACTGTGAATTGAGCAGCACCCCACTTCAAAAAACTAATTTATTTATTACAGTGCTTAATTCCTTGCAGTGGGAGCAGGCAGTGGGGACAGGGCAGCAACTGGACATAGATAAGCCTGAGCCTGCACTTATCTCCTCACCCTTCATGGCACCCTTTCAAATGATCTCACAGCACCTTGGTTGAGAATCACTGTTTTATTCAAAGTGAGTTTCACAACAGCATGCCATGCTGCTCTGCTCCATTCCTTGAAAGAAAGCATTTAGGTGCCTACTCTCAAGGGATGCTTCTGGGCTGTGGATCCTGAGTGAATGGATGTATCTCTATCATCCAGAATGAGGTGTCAGAGGGTGGGCAAGCCCAGTCCTCCAGGTTTCATAGTGGATAGCTCTAAACAAGTGCATGCCAAAATAATGACTGTAGGTTTCTCACTTGTTAATCTACAAGCTGCTCTAAAGCACTTTCCTCTCTCCTCCACTTTCAAGGAGCCAAGCACCAACATTTTTCATGGAATCTGGTACTAGGAGCCCAACTCTAGGTCCTCCCATACTAAAATGCTGTCCCAGGTACTAGGCTGTGCCTTCTCAGAGCTTCCTTTCCCTTTTGTCTATAAGGAAATTGCTTTTTCCAGAGCTCTCTCATTTGTCTTATTGCGTCTATTAGGTCCCGATTCATTATTTCCTAACACATACTTGAGGGAGATCTGAGCACAGACGTAATTGCTCACGTATAGATATTTGTGTGGAACTTTTCCATGCTGTTGCATTCCAGCATCTACTGTGCGTTCACATATAAACAAGTTCACATATTAAATCTCCTGCTGCAGCAGAAAGATCTTAAAAGAAGGGAAAATAAATTAATCACACACAGAATTATAAATCTTTTGAGCACAAGCAGAACTTTCCTTGCAGGCATCCAGGGTAAAATACAAATTTCTTCAGAGAGACTCTTTGATGATTAAAGAGAGGTTGATGAAAAAAAGGCAACGAGGCCAATTTTGAATTATTTTTGTTGCATTCCTCACTGATCTCTCTGAAATAGTTAGCTGGCAAAAGAAAAAGGCTAAAATCAGCCCAGATCAGGAGTTAAGGAAAGCTTTTCACCTCAGAGGTAGGGAGGAAAAAGGGTGTGTCGGGGGGGGGGGGGGGGAATAAAAAATGTAAGGCTTGATTATACCTCTAACTGAAAGATCATGCAGTTGAAGAGTAGGGAGCTACACTTACGTAAAAATCAAGGTTGCCAACACCCCTTTCTCCTGATCTGCATAGTACATATAGATCATATGGTATCCCAAAGAACATGCAATACAGCAATTTTATACAACAATCAAATGACAATGCCTGTAAACCCAACTTTCTCTTGACTTTCATAACTATGAAAAATGTTTGCGTATGTAGACGGCATGAAAGTAGCACAGTTATTTCCTCCTTAGACAATGATTTTGGACAAAGATGCCTACAGAATACTGCCTGGTTTCCAGCATCTGAACCATCTTTTATCCTAGCAGCGACTCCCCACCTGGCTCAACCACCAGAAAAGCAGTGGGTTTTTTATATTCTGCAAAAGCTGTGACACTAGGCCCCTCTATTTTAAACCTCTTTAAAAAGACATGTTTCTATATTGTGTCTCATTTATGAATTCATAGCACAGATGGAAGAGCTGCTACTGGATAAAATACTTCCCACAATGGGAGCATTCTCGCATAGCAACAATAGACTTGTGAAAGAGCTGAGCTGTCTTAAAGGTCCAAGCTCGTAAAAATAGCAAGTTTGCTTTTGAGAAAGATTGGGGTATTTCGCATTTCTTTTGTAAGTCTGTTGTCCCTTTTATATATGTTCTCAAGCTTGCTGTTTTTTGCCTTTGAAAACGAAGTGAGCTGGGAGTTCACAGAGCGCATTGTGTTCTTTCATGGCCAAAAAAGCCAAATACCTATCTCTGTACTGATGCCAAACAACAAGTACAGCTGTGTCTGTATTCCAGTCATGTTTCCTTATCATCTGTGCTGTTCTGCCCATCATCAGAGCACAGGAAACTGCTTAGGGAGATTTAATTCCGTGTAAAAGTCTGTCACAGTGAATCGCCGAGGGGAAAAAGGCACATCGCTGGGTTTTGTAGCAGTGTTCTGGGTGCCAAAAAATCCCAGTCCCCTGGCACTGTCAACAAATATTTTTGGAGGATTATCCTAGCACCACTTATATTTCTTCCTTGTGGCTAGAGACTGGCATGCTAATGGCTTACATCAAAGAAATACACTCGCACATAAAGAGCATTGTTGGAGAGAGAGGATGGCACATCCATTTCTGACCCTGCCAGATTTTATTTATCAGAACTTCTGCATAACAAATGCCTGACATGTTAAGCTATGAGAACTGCATCTTTCCTTAACTGTTTGCTCAGTAACAGATGATCTGTTACCCTGGTTTGTTTGCCCAAACACTTCCCTTTGGTTGAAAAAAAAATGAAAACTGTTATGCTGTCTTAATGAAGACAAGAGTTTGGAAGACCGGTAGATAAAATGCAAGCATCTTATAATACTGTAGGTCAAATTTTAAGGTATTTTGGTGTAGGACTACTGAGTAAGGAACAGCTGCCTAGAGTGATCATTTGAACCTTAACTAGTGCAGCTTAAGAGGATTTTTAGAGTAGTGATATGTTTTCGAATGGTTTATAAACCCTGCATTTAAGACCATCGGTGTTGTCATTGCCTAACTATGGTGAAGTTCATCCCCATGCAAAGAAACAACCCTAGGCCTGAACTTGCATGCAAATCCTCAGGATAGTGTTAAGCAGGATTTAAGCAGCATTTCAACCTTGGGCTGACTCAATTTTACCCTTGTAGAAATCTTGGAAATCGCTTTCTTTAAACTGCTGTTGATTCAATTCTTAGATGCAACATCAATATGAACAAGCACAGAGTACATCTAGGGAATGTCAGTACATAAACAATTGCTAACGTATGCACAGAATGACACTTGGATAACATACATCTTTTTTTTTTTTTTAAATAATGCATCCTGAACAAGATAAATATTAGATGTCCTAAAATTATTGCAACATCAGCTATAGGCTTAATAAAGGTAAAAAAAAGAGGAGGAGAAAATGACTAAACTCTCTTTTACAGTGAACACTATATTTAACAAAGGTGATGGAGCCTTTATTCATTTGTAAACAGCACAGGATTAAAATTAACTGACCTAAACTTCTGAGGTCTCCTTTATTCAATTTATTGTTTATGCATCCTTTGTATGAACTTTTTGAAAATGATAGATCACGGGCAAATTCTCATTTACCTCAGGTTTTTAAATGTCAGTATTGAACTTTGATGGAAGTCTTTTGTCTCAGCATACTAAAAGTGATTGCTGCTACCTAATATTCAAGAGAGCTCAAGTTGAATTGAAGTTAAATGATTAGATTAGCTTGTGAACAAGTTGCCCTTGAATTGTTTGCCAAGGTTTTCTCACTAGACTTTCACTTTGCTTTGCTGATGTCCTTTCTGTTTAGCATATGAAAAACTGTGTGTTAATCCAATTTGTAAATTCAAAGGTAGACATGCACAACTGGGGGTGCAGTGACTAGCGCAAGGGGGTTCTGACCTCTGATTATGGATTGTAGGTCACAGTACCACAATAAAACAGTAGCAGCAACTGCTTCTCACAAGATAGGCATTTGCTCTCAAAAATATCCATCTAGCACTGACCCCTCAAAAAATAGTATGGTTAATGAAAAATATTTTTTTTTAAATGATATCTTTTCATTCCTTCAATTATTTTGTGAAATGTTTATGACACTTTCTTAAACAGATTTTTCAATACTTCAGTTTCACAATACTTGGGTACTTTCCCTTCATTCTCCTCCTCTTATTTTTAATGAGAAAGAGGGAGGGAGAAAGGACTAGAAAGTCAATGTAGGGAGAAGAGAAAAAAGAAAAAATACAACTGAAAAAAAAATGAACATTTTCTAAAACTAATTTAAATTTTTTATTCAAACCCATTTGTTTTTTTAGCAAAAAATGACCTTTTTTAAAAAAAATTAGTGGTAGTAGCATTGTTCATCCACCCCCTCTGTTACTACTTAAGGTGGCAAGAGCCATATATCTTTTCTGGTGAACTTTGGGGTAAAAATTACAGCAAATCTCAAGCTACTCCTCCTTGCCTTTTTTTTTGTTTTGTTTTATATGCCTATAAAAGACAACCCTTGAATCCATAATAAGTACAGCTATAGCTTTTCCACTACAGCTTTTCCTCTTAATTATTCTAACCCATATACTTATCAGGTATAAATCAAGGCTCCAGTGATTTTAGTGGAGCTACCATGGTTCGCAGTAACTGAATACCCAGTTCATTTCCCTGAGTTTTAAAAGGATGATTTTTAATTGTCCTTTTATAGTTTTGTTTGTTTGTACAAGCACACAGGCTGTTTTGGCAGAGTTTGATAATATTTAAGAAGCTTTATATATAAAACTATATTAATATTGCATGGACCATATTAGACTCAAGAAGAAATGAAAGGGAAAATTATTTTGATTTGCGTCTTAAATAACATTAAGCCTCTTGGAAGAATAAATGAATCTGCATCCACAAGACAGGCCACAGCATTAGTGGAAAAGTACAAAGTTACAGTCTAATTATAATGGACAGTTTGCACCTTGTTCCACCTCCTATAAACAAAATGATTAAGCTGAATTAGTCTTGTATGTGCTATTTCATATTGTTAATTTTTTTGTCAAGAGAATAAACAAGAAGCAAATTAATTCATTTATTACAATAACTTATAAAATGTTTAGCAAAATGTTTCACAGGATTCAGAAATCTACAGCAAAACTGTGATGTTTTGGAAAACTAAAAAACTGTAATACTTCGCTTCATAAGTGATGCATTTCTTGTGTGCAGGGGAAACATATCTTCATGTACCATCCTTACACCAAAATATATGTTTTGTAACAGGAAAACATGGGAGATGGGAGGAAAGAAGCAGATGATGAATAAACATGAGTGACGGGGCTATTTTCCTGTAACTTTCCTTCCCTCAACAATACAGAACATACTTGGTTATCCAGACAGCATTATTTTTCACTAACATTTAACTCTTGGTATTGTATAATATATTCTCTTTTTAAGCATTACTCAATAAAGTACTTGATTTCTACTCTTACATTTGATATAGTAATATAACTATTGGTACTGTGTAACAAATTGTTCTCTTAAAATTTTTCTCTATTTAATATATAGTGTGTACACACACATATTTTTCACATCATACATAATTCCTCATAAGACTGAAGTTTCACTTGAATTCAGCTATCAGAATGGCTTTTCAGCAGTTACTTCCCAAAAGGTTCAGATAGCCAAGGATTTACTGTCCCATATGTTTGTCTTAGTGTTGTGTTACAAAAATTCAGCCTCATCCATCTAACTTTTCTACTAATTCTTTATGATCTGTACCTTTTTTTTTTTTTTTTTTTTTTTTTTTTTACTAAAGGTACAAAAAGCAAGCCAGTATAATTTCAATAAACATTAGAGCTTTTGAAAAGCCATGTGCATTCATTAAACATAGGCATCTCCTACAAGTATTCAGCCCAAATCTAGAAAGGGATTCTACACAGGTCAAACAAATTCTATACAGGTCCCAAACTGTGATTCTCAACACCCCCATTACCTGTCATCTAATCCTGAAACATGTAAAAAGTCCATAGGCACCTCCATCTTCAACAATAAAGTTCCCCAGGTTCTTAGTTTTGCTCCTGTGCATGTCCTGAAGCTCTTCAGAATAGATCAGTGTGGCACCTAACACGCATTTGGGTTGGTGGGATCTCTACATGAGACAGTTTCCTGCTTATTTTGCCAGAGCGACTTAATTTAGTATGTGTTCCTACTGTTCTGGGCTCCACACAAAATGCCAGTCACAATTTTATTTCAAAATAAAGCTGAAGATAATGGCATGGCCTCTCTCCTTTTTTTATTCAGTAGATCAAGAGTAGTCAGGATGGTAGAAACTCATGTTCATTTCCTTCCTCCAAGTAGTGCTGAGCAAAATATGTAAGCTCCCAAGAAGAGAATTTCTTACTGGGTAGCATGGGAGGTCTCCTACTGGCATGTTTTTCTGGGGATCCTATTTCCAAGGTGCCTAATTCATATCTTGTAAATGGATCTGAGATGCCTATCTCAGAGCTATAGGTTCCGCAGCAGGCTCCAGATGTGTAATAATTAGGCATTGCAGTGCTCAGCATTTAAACACTCAGGCCCTTCTTTTGGATCTAGGTGGACTAAGTATTAGCTCTTTGCTGTTTAAGACATATACATTATCATTTATAAACTACAGTGGAGAGTCAAGTCTGATGTTTTCAGCAGCTTAAAATGTGACCACCAGGACACGATCTTAATGACAAGAATAGTATATTTAATTGTCATTGGAACTAAGTACAGACAGTCAAAAAGCCCAAGGCTGCATCAATTCAGTCTTTTCAGGTTAGTCTAAACTGCATAGAGTTAATTTAAAACAGAAGTGAACAGACATTTACCTTTTATTCAGGAAATACAGCCACATGCCTGAAGTGGCTCAAGCCAAAAGCAGGGGGGGGGGGGGGGGCGCAGAGCGGGGCGGGGGGGGGGGGGGGGCACTGGAGCATGGCTCTCTGGCTGTGTGTTTATTTCCTCTTCCCACTGCCCCTGAGCTCTCTGGGATTTGCAGTCCACAATAACAGCAGCTGGACTCTGCAGGGTTGCTCATCATTTCCTCTTCCTGCTTTCAGGTGCCTCTGGGATTTGTAGTCCACAGTTGGAGCCACAGTAAGTTTGAGCAGGGGAAGGGGTTTTTAATCCCCCTCCCTGGCTCCAGACCCCAGCTGGGGCTTGCCTGTAAGGGGGAAGTCCCTATCCCCCCCTGCAGACTAGGCTGCATCCCCAGTCAGGCTTGCCCCCCTAGTCCTCTTGTCAGCCAGCCTTAACTGCTCCAGCTAGGGAGCAGAGGGGTCGGGCCAGCCCTGCTCTCTGGACAAGACAGCCCAGCCCAGGGCTGGAAAGCATGTTGGAGGACTGTGATTTAACTTGAACCAGGAAGGAGTCTGGGACAGAAGTTTCATAAACTGGTTTGACCTAAATCAGTTGAGTTTGATACTACATTGAACCAGGTTTATCTTAAACCACTTTAAGCCATTTTGAAATTGGTTTATGTGCACTGAGCTTCTCTTCTGTTACAGGTTTAAATCAGTTTCTGATCACTTAAGCTGGTTTATGTTTAACTTCTGTCCCTAGTGTGGGAACTCTGGTAGAGTAACATACTAACTGCTCAGAGTGTGTCAGTGTGTAGGACAGAGCACTAAGCTTCCTATTTATTATTCTTATATGGAAAACAGATCCAGCACAAGATTTATGTCTGTAGCAGTTTGACGGTTAACAAATTCAATGAAATGCAGAACAAAAACATACAAATGCACTGGGCTTCAAAATGCTGCAGAAAATGCAGAGGGGTTTGAATCTTTCTGCCCTACTGAGTAATTAGCTATTTTATACAAAGGGTAACACTTTCAACAGGAGAGGCTGAAATTGCCACATCCCCCTACCAACTAACCTGTAGCCTGATGATTCATGTGCTTTTTTAGGAGTGGAAGGTATGGAGTTGGATGTCCTTAGGCTGATGGGAGATTGGAATATTGTCCTGAGTGAGTGCTCTAACCACTGAGCTACTGGATGAAGGGGAGCCCCTTCTCCTCTGGCCAGGAATTGAAAGAAAGCTGCGATTCTGAGTTTTGGAAAGCACCCAGTCGCCAACAACCCACAAAAACAAACAGCAAAATGTAGACCCTGCTACATTTAGGAGAGGGTTCAGAGATTTGATTGAAAAGGATGCACAACCCTGTTGAATGAAGCAAAGAACGCCAATCTCAAAGAGTGCCCTAATGAGAGAGAGACCCCTGAATTCAGTATTTTCTATGGGTTATTTTAGGCAGCTCACTACTCCAGACACTGACTTTTGTGAATTCCATTCTGCGGTGCTTACCTCCCCCCAGGCACTGCTGGGGAAGCCTATGCGCCTACATCACCTTATGAGGACAAAGCAACTAAGATGCTGAGACTGGAGCACATAAATTCAATTTTAGATCAGGGCCTGGGTACCCTGCATATAGGACGTGTGTTCAGAGTAGCTTACCATCAATGCAAACCATAAGTGAGATATGAGGTAATATGTGATTTTCAAATATCTTTATGCAACCTGACTGCATATGTTTTCATTAAGTATTCAGCACGCTAACAGCCAAACTCTGAATCAGTGTTCTGTGTGGGCATATTTTACCAGTTTAAAAGATTCCAAACTGGCCCTCAGTAGTTTTCAAACAGTAATGCAGCTGTCTGCTCCTGCAGGCAATATGGCCATGAATTTAGGTTTGGGTTTTTTTGCGAGAATGTACTGCTCTGACAAAAATGAAATATTCTGATTTGAGAGGCTTTGTTCTTCTTCACTGTTGTGAGAAGGCAGGGGATATCTAAAATAATAATAAAAAAATCACATGCACATGGTTTGCAATAGCTGTGAAAGAGAAGGATTTAGATTTCTGCCTATTTTCATTTGCTTTTGTTTAACTGTGTAATTATTGTCATACTGTCTGTTATCCCCAGGGCAGCTTGTAGTGATGGAAGAAGTTTTTATCTTAACTGGTTACCCAGGTGACCTGATCACCCTTATCTCATTTACTAGAAATCAGTAGGTGTGTCTACACGTGCCATTAATAGGGGAACAGTAAACAGCAGAGCTTATTGCTCTGCCATTTATTGTTCCTGGGAAGCTCCCAAGTGCATGGTTTACATGTACACCTGGACCACAGCATGTTGAGCTGGGTCGCAGCAGCCCCAGCTGGCCGGGAGCCCTGGGAGGTCAGCCTGCCAGGCCAGGGCTGCTCTGACTGGGCTCAATGGACTGCAGAGGGGCTGGCACAAGGGTGCTTCAGTGCAGGGCTAGCTGGCAGGGAGCCCAGCACTGAAGCACCCTTGTATCCCAGCCAGCTGGCTCAGTGTCTACATGTGCGATGCTGCATACAAAAAAACCCCTCAGCAGGGTAGGACTTGTAAGTACATAGATGCATAAAACTACTACATTCCACCTGCTGTCTTCCTTACTCTCCTATTCTTGCCCTCTTGCTCTCTGTATGTTTTCTTCCTGCTCTCTATGATCTCAGCCTTCTTTTCATTGTCTGCTGCCCCATCCTTCATCTGACTGGGCTTGCACCCTACTATTTCACTACTCTGCCCTTCACCCTCCCTGCCCCCGTCCTCCTTCCCTCCCCCCACAGGGAAAACCCTGCACACACACAGTCTATGAAGCATCCATTTTCAGCCTAAAAAGTGCTTACTGAAGGATGGCCGTGTCACTTGGCCTGCTTTTTTAGCGTAAACGTGTATTAACTGGTTAACTGGTGGGAGCTACCTAATGGGAAGGTGTTCTTTGCCACCCCAGCAAAAATAAAAGGATTATTCACCTCCCACCTTCTACTAGAGGAATATACTTTACAATGTGCAAATAGGGGAAACAAAAGGACAGAGTGGAATAGAAAATAAGTCAACTATCCTGTAGTTTCTTTGTCTTTCCTGCCCTACTTCTAAGGACATTGTCTCCTTCTAATTAATAACAAGACATGTCCTAGACAGGAGGTCATTTCCAGTAGGATTTATTTATACATTTTAATTAAGAAAACATTAAACATCTTAGAACCATAGCAGAGCAAAGGCTCACTCACTTAGTTTGGGGATTGTGTCTAGGTTCCAGGAACAGCTTTGTCAGTCCCACTACTGTAATTTAAAATGGAAATTACTCAGCTCACAAATGTAATCCTGTTCTCTCACCATTGCAGACCTGCAAGGCAAGAATCCTAGAGGGCACAATGGAAGTTCTCAGAAAAAACTGTTCTGACAGTTACTATCTGATGTGTGACACCCAGAACCAAGTTTATTTAACTCTGTTACTGGGACACAACAATTTTTGTAACAATTTAAATCAACCCTGAAGCTTTCAGCTGCTATTATTGGCAGCTTAATATTAAATATCACAGCCCATGTTCTTACTGTGTGCAAATCAGCATAACATCACTGAGACTAGGTAGTTGGTTAACTAATTGAAGACACTTTTGACTTAAAGGGGTTGCCTGGGTATATGTAAAGTCAGAATGCAACCCATTCATGCCAATGCGGTGTTTAGGGAGAAGTTAAAACTCACTTGTCTTTTTTGTTCTAGGGGACAGATATGAGACAGAACCAAATGTACAGGCAACCCTTGCTTAGCACTTTTAATTGGTTCCTGGAAAACTGAGTGTTAAGTGAAATGAGTGTTAAGCTAACCAAAAGTATTTGATGACCCACAATGGCGACCACAAGGGTTTTTAATGACCCAAGATGGCAACTGCGAGCATTATAATGAAACTCACTGAGATCATGTATCAATTTAAAATGAGTGTTACAGCAAAATAGAGCTAAGCAAAACAGCATTAAGCAGGGGTTGCCTGTACTCAAAGAATTGGGTCATCTAAATAAATAGGGGCAAGGAGCTGGACCCAGACTAAGACACAGGCAACACTTAGGTGCTCAGTCCCAATATGGAATACAGAAAAGGGGACTTTTGAATTGCATAACATACAATTCATACATTCATAATATAAAATACATACATAGTTCTTGGAGGCAAGGCTGGAAACCATTCCCAGGTATGTGCATAGCCATTAGGCTAAAGTCATGCTTTCTCCTTTGCTCTCATTTTCCGATCTAATGAAACTTGAACTATTTTCTGCACAGTTATTTCCATGGCTAGCTTTGATCCTAGAAATTACAGCACTTTCTCAGCAGCTAATAAATAAATTTCAAGCCTCTCAGAAGTGCCCAAGTTAGCCAGTAGGAAATATCAAAGAGAGGCATGAGTCTTAAGCTCCAACCCTTTCCAAGACTGAGGCACCTAACCCCAGGACAGAGGGACATGCTTTCATCCACTTAGGATTCAGAACCATTCATTCCTCTCCTGGAAGTTGTCACATACACTAGGTCTTTTTTCATATAGAACACAGGCAGGAAGCAGCAGATTTATCATATTAACCTCTGGCCTATTGTAACAGCATCCAGCTGGAATATGTGCATCCAGGCCAAATCTAATCTCTGCCCAGCTTGGAGCAAGGTTATATACCCACATACTCAACAAGAATGCTCTAAAAAACCTGAGCTATATGACATTTTGAAGTGGATGCCTGTAATGGGGCCCCTCCCCTGTTACTAAAGGGATTGGGTACTCAGGCTCAGGGTGCACACCACAGACCCCCTCCTTTTCCTTACTGAGCTGACTGAGATAGAGAAGACAGTCCAACCCAAGGCTGATGGCTTTGAGCTGGGACACATACCACTGTGGTGGAAACCTGTGGTCCTAGATAATGGACCCAGAGCTAACCAGGTGCAGCTACAGTAAATTTGGCCAGGGCCATGGTGACCCTGACCACACAAGGGTCTATCACCCAAAGCCCTCTAGGGGCAGCCTCCTCGTCCAATACCAACTTGAAAATGTGGCAGGCGAGATAACAGGGTATGACTCTGACAAGGCAAAAGGGTTGCCCCTGGGGCCCAAGTGAAGTTCCAGAGAAAGGACACAGACTCATTGGATCCCACCTCACTATAATGCCTCATTGGGACAAAAAGAGAAACTCTTCTTGGCCAGAATGTCTGACCTATTTGACATGGCTTTAAATTAAGATCGCCAGGGGATGGGTTTACAACCATCAGTGCAGGCCCACCAAGCGACAACTGCAAAATTAGTAAATCATGCAGCACAGGGGACACAAGTGAATTCCCAACAGAACTCACGCCTACCCCAGTCCAGGGACGAGACTCTTCTAGGAGTGCTGGCAAGCCCAGGACCTCTGATAGCAGGCTTACTTGCCTGTACACACATGCCAGGAGCCTGGGGAACAAACAGGAGGAACTGGCCCTTCTGCTAAATAAAAATGAATATGATCTCATAGGAATAACAGAGACCTGGTGGAATTTCACCTATGACTGGACCACAGGTATAGATGGCTATACCTTGTACAGGAGGGATCATGTTGCTAGAAAAGGCAGGGGTATAG
The DNA here is from genome assembly GCF_000455745.1 of Alligator sinensis. NCBI lineage: Eukaryota > Metazoa > Chordata > Crocodylia > Alligatoridae > Alligator > Alligator sinensis. The sequence goes on along the minus strand of NW_005842232.1, from coordinate 744,764 downwards.
CTCTCTATGTGAAAGACCTGTACACTTCCCTACAAGTGGAGTTTGGCACCCAAAAAGGGCAACTCAAGACCCTTTGAGTCAGATTACGGGGGGGGGAACGTAGTGAAGGGGATATATTGGTAGGAGTCTATTACAGACCTCCTAACCAAGAGGAAGATCTTGACCATGCATTTGCAGGAGAACTGGCAGAGGCTACATGTGCTCAGTGCATGGTTGTCATGGATGACTTCAACTACCCTGACATCTCATGGGAGGAGCACTCTGCCAAATCTGATTGGTCACGTAGCTTTCTCACCTGCATTGATGAACTCCATTTGTCTCAAGAAGTCTACAGGCCAACAAGAGGTAAGGTGCTCCTAGTTCTGGTAATGGCCAAAGGGGATGATCTAGTGAGCAACATGAGAACTGAAGGGAAGCTGGAGACAGTGAAGAGTTGATCATTTTCTCTATCCATTGCAAAGCTGGCAAATCAGTCAGCAATGCAGAAATCCTAGATTTTAGGAAATCCTACTTTCAAAAGGTCAGGAGGCTAGTTGCTGAGGTCCTGAGAAACCAGGATCTAACTGAGAGGGGAATCCACAATGAGTGGTTGCTCCTTAAGCACAAGGGAAGTCCATACCCCATAGGAAAGGTGGCAAAAGGGCTGGGTAACCCCCATGGCTGAATTGGGGACTCATGGATCTCCTGCATCTAAAAGAAAAGTCTACAAGTGTTGGAAGTCAGGTAACATCACCAAGGAGGATTATTCGGCACTGGCCCACACCTGTAGGGAGCAAACTAGGAAAGCCAAGCTCAAACTGAACTCAAATTGGCTACAGGAATCAAGAACAACAAAAAGTCCTTCTTCAGATATGTGGGTAGTTGGAAGAAAAACAAGGGCAACAATGAACCTTTGCTAAAACAAATGGGGCAGCTGACAACTGCCACCCAGGAAAAAGCTAGTCTTCTTACTGATTACTTTGTGGCGGTCTTCTACCAGCCCAAGGAGATCACCTTGTCAAACAAGACACAAGATTGCCAGGGTATGGGTGAACACACAGCCATCATTGGCAAAGATCTCATGAGGGGATCTCATCCACAAATCAGCTGGCTTGGATAGAATGCACCCAAGAGTGCTAAAAGAACTAGTGGATATCACAGCACAGCCAATGGTGAGGATATTTGAGAACTCGTGGTGCTCAGGTGAGCTTCCTGAGAATTGGAAAGGGGCAATGTGGTGCCCATCTTCAAGAAATGGAGGAAAGAAGATCCAGGGAATTACAGACCAATCAGTTTGACCTCAATCCTTGGAAAGATATTGGAAAAAAAATCATTAAAGAAACCATCAACAACAGGCTAATGGAATGCAGCAATCTGAAAGATAGTCAACATGGCTTCATCATGGGTAGGTCTTGCCTGACCAACCTCATTTTCTTCTATGACCAGGTGACACATCACCTGAACAAAGAAGAAGAGGTTGATATCATCTACTTGGACTTCAAAAGAGCCTTTGACTTGGTCTCCCATGAAGTCCTCATGGTTAAACTGGGGACCTGCAGCCTCAACAACCTCACAATCTGATGGCTTGGGAACTGGCTCTGTGGTCGGACACATAGAGTTACAGTCGACGGAACCATGTCACTGTGCATGGTGACAAGTGGTACCCCCCAGGGCTCCATACTTGGATCAGTATTCTTTAACATATTTATCAACTATCTGGATTCAGGTATCAGAAGCGGACTGGCTGCATTCACTGATGACACCAAACTATGGGGAAGTGTGGTCACACTACACGACAGGCTGCAATTCAGGCTGACCTGGACAGGCTCACAAGGCGGGTGGATCAAAACCTGATGGCATTCACCACTGAGAAATGCAAGGTGCTCCACCTCGGGGGGGGGGGGGGGGGGGGCGCAC
>NW_005842232.1:732512-742764 GCF_000455745.1 Alligator sinensis | reverse complement strand
CATGGAAGGGGCCCCCCCCGGGGGGGGGGGGGGAAGGTGCTCCACCTCATGGGGGAAAAAAATCCACATCATACTTATAGGCTTGGCAGTGCTAAACTCACTAACACCAAAATTGAAAGGGACTTGGGGATCATCAGCGGTGACACGTAGGGGGTGCACGGGGCTGCATGTGCCCCCCCTGAGAGTGCTGGTGCACGCTTTGACCGGCCGCACTTGCCACTTAGGTGATGGGCAGGGGGGGCAGGCAGGAGTGTTGGTGCCCCCCCCTCCTGCAAGTACCGGCCAATCACTGCAGCCACAGTGGGAAGTGGCCGGTACTTGCAGTACTTCCTACAGTGGCCGCAGCCACTTCTGGGAGTGGCTGCGGCCAGCACTTGCTCCCAGAAGTGGCTGCAGAGATTGGCTGTAGTGTTCGACTGTCGCAGGATCACCTGTGCCCCCCCTATACCCAGTTGGCAGGATCACCCACTGGGGAACCCCCCCAGTCAGTGGAATTGACCATGGCTGACCCCCTCCCAACCCCGGTCAGTGGGACTGATCACTCCTCATGGGGGTCATGATTGACCACAAGATGAACATGAGCCACCAATGTGATGCTGCAGTCAGCAAAGCAAAGAAAACCCTGGCTTGCATCTATCGATGAACCTCAAGCAAGACCCAGGAAGTCATCCTCCCACTGTACTCGGTCTTGGTGTGGCTGCAGCGGGAGTACTGCATCCAGTTCTTTTCTCCACACTTTAGGAAGGATGTGGAGAAGCTTGAGAGAGTCCAGAGAGCCATGCGCATGATCAGAGAACAAGGGAACAAGTCTTATGAGGAAAGGCTGAGAGGTATGGGACTCTTCATCCTGGAGAAGTGAAGGCTCGGGGTGGGGGACTTGGTGGCAGCCTATAAGTATATAAGGGGTGTGCACCAGGAACTGGGATAATGTCTGTTCACCAGGTCACCCCAAGGGAAGACAAGGTCTAATGGTAAGAAACTCTGGGAAGACTGTTTTAGGCTGGACATAAGATAAAACTTATTTAGTGTCCAAGACCCCAGAGTCTGGAATAGACTCCCCCCAGAAGTGGGGCAAGCAGCTACTCTGGACACCTTTAAGATATGCTTGGATGTTTATCTTCCTGGATCATTTGAGCCCAGCAGGCTTCCTGCCCCTTGGGCAGGGGGCTGGACCCAATAATCTTGCGAGGTCCCTTCCAGCCCTAATGTCTATGAAATCTATGAAATCTATGAACGGTATCCTCCACATCTCAGAAAAAATGCTCTAGCCATTATTTTCAAAACATGTCTACTAGCTCACATCCTGCTGGAGAGGGGGATCGATGAATGCTAAGGGCTTAGGTACCTTGGAAATTTTCTGGTTGAAACTTCAGCATACAGAGAATTCAGAAGACTTCAGTGGTAGGCAACAACCGAGTAAGGGTTTTGATGCTCTATATGTTGGGCTTTGATGTTTAATAAGTGAATTAGGTACTTAATCCTTTTGTCTTATACTATTAAGTGTTTACTGTAGACCAGATTTTCAGAAGAATGCTTGCACACAGCTTCTTCCAGGTCAGCACATGGGTGAAGTCACTAGATCATTACTTTGACACTTCCACAGAGATCTATGAATCGACTACAGTTGTATATATTGAACAGTTTTGAAAATATGGCTCTGTTTTAGATTAGTAGTTCAATAAGCTTTACTTGCTTTACAAAACTGGTAAACTCCTAAACAGCCAGTTAATAATCCACAGATTCAAAGAAAAGCCTTTGGGAACCAGAAAAATCTTAGCTTGGACAAATAAGCAGAGTTAATGTATATACAGGTGTTCTGGAGTGTTACCTAGAGAGGAACCATTTTAGGATTTGGAGCTACTGGATACAAGTTCTAATTTGCCTGCTTAAATCAACTGGGCTGAGAGAGAGACATCAGTGAACAAACAGAGAGACAATAGAATTTGACAAGCTTCTTGCTGCCATCTGCTACTTCACCCAGAATATTTTTAAATTCACTCACTCTCCGTAGCAGCTTATAGGGGAGAGAGATTGTTATCTGATGTAAGGCTATAGTCTACAGAAGCTCATGCCTTTCTGAACAAGGTAGTTTACAAGGTGCCACACTGCCCTGCTTTCATCTTGTAATAGTTAGGCCTCTGAATCTTATCATTCCTGCATATTTCTGTTCTTTCATCTTCAATATTGGACATACCTCCAGATAGGCCCATTATTCCTGTTTTGTTCTAACAGCTTTTAATACTACAAAAAATAGGAATATAAATGTAGAACCCATATCATCTTGGAAGCATTTATTTACTGTGAGGGATGACTTGGAGCCCTTTTCTCCTGAATTCTTATTCTATGCCAGAGCAGGCCTCTGTTCCCTGACTGCAACATCTCTATGGACCATAGGTAGATCCATGATTTTAAAAGGCGGATGCAGGAGAACCAATACTTCAGGGGTGGCTGCATCTTCCACTCTCAGCCTCCCCTCCCCCAGTCACCCCCAGATGTACAGCACATCATGGAAGTAGCATCCAGGGATATTTTTTAGGCCTTGATTCAAATAAAAATCTCCCTCCCTCTGCGGGCCTCCCTCCTTTCCCTTCTATGCTCAGCAGCACCTCCCCTCCCTTCCCTATTTCTGTACCTATGGGTACAGAAAGGGTGGTTACTTCTGCCTGCCAGTATCCCAGCCACTCCTGCCCTGCTCCAGCCAGGGCTGTCGGGAGTTACTGTGCAGTGAGCTGGGCTCAGCCAGGGACAGCAGCAGTGGTGGACAGTTTCCTTGGCCCTGAGACTGTTTCTGGGCTGGCAGAGAACACCTGAGGGGATTACTGCCATCGCTGCCACTGCCGTTGTCCCAGGATGAGCCTGTGAAGCCCAGCTGTAGTGGTGCAGTAGACGCTCTGGAGCTGTTCAACTCCCAGCTCACCTGGGGACAGAGGAAGTAGAAGCAGTGGATATGGGTGGTGAGGGAATGGGAGGGGGAAATGCTGCTGAGCACAGGGGTAGTGGGGGTGCAGATGGTTTCCTACTTGCTTCGGGCACTTAAAGTCCCTGGCTGCTACTCTTGCAGGGTAATCCTAAAGGGGAGTGCAACTATGCCACTGTAGCACCTCTCAATCTGCCCATCATAGGCTTATACCACAGTCCCTTCCTATACTTCCTTGCAAAGAGAGGCCTCTCACAACCTGTCTTCTATACTTGTAGAGCAAGTGAACAGCAGGTAGAGATCTTGAAACCTGTGCCACTTCTTGGGACATTTATGTAGCATCTGTATGCTGCCATTCACAGCCAAATCCAAATTCAGCAGTATTTTACTCCAGTATGAAAAGAAACATAAAAGTATGGGGTAGTGGCAGTTAAAAGTTTACTTTTGGTGTTATTTGGGTCAATCTCCTTAGATGATGTAAAAGTCAGCATGCAGCCAGAGGCCTGGCCTATGACTGCCAGGAAAGGGGAGCAGTTCTACATTTTCTGTAACACTAGCTCTGTGTCACTTCAGACCTCCCCAAATCCACCTATGATGATATTCCCCAAGTTTTCCAAATAACCGGTTATCTTGATCTCTCTTCCAGTACTTATCATATTCAGCATCCTCTTTTTAAGCTTGTTTAGGCTGCAAACAGTTTTTTATCTGTTGTAATTACCAATTGGCTTGTCCAATTTATTATATAAATATGTAGTTTTAAGACAGAAAATTTAATAATTTCGAAGACTTTGCCTGAACTTGAAATGACAGCCATTAAAGCCACATAAGATGTGAACCAATTAAATGAGCTTTTGCCCATGCTTCCCCTTATGTGTGGGAGAAACTTGCTGTAAATAACCATAGAACTGCCTCATTATCTTCCTGCAACTCTCACATTAAAACTCTTCTCTGCTGTGTTACCTATAAGAAGTTTGACAGCTTAACAGCTAGCGTGCTGTGACTGCTGCTTAACATGCTGACTGGCAGAGGTATAGCTACCAAGGTCTGCACCCTGGGAAAAAAACCCCTCTGCCATTTATGAGGGGGGTGCCACGTGCCAGAGATGGGGGAGGTGGGGGTCAGTTTTGTCTGCCCCAGGGAATCAAATGTCCTGACTGCTGCTGCCATGTTGCCATCTGCCCACCTCCACCTGCTGTAGTGTCCTGATCTACATTTCTGCTGACTGGTATTGTATCCATTTCTCTTTGCCTGTTGCTTCTCATTTCTACCTGTGGTCCATACTCCTGTAGACTGTAAGCTATATGGGGCAGAGACAGATCATTGTTCACATACTGGCTGGCCCAACAGGGGCCTACCCTCAAGGTATTGCAGTAATACAAAGGATGTATCCTACCAGGAAGGCATTTTGCACACGACTTGAATTCACTTTAGAATAAACTACAAAGAGAGAGAACCAAAAACACTGAAACAGCTAAAACTCTTAACATAGGCCCAAATAATTGTACCAGCAATAATGGTAAATTGATGCAAAAATGACCACATTTGTGGTTATTATACATTTGCTATATATATATATATATTGTGGAGGGCTTAGACATTCCCATCGTAACCGAGACCTCAGAAAGGAAGGTATTGAAGAAATCTTTAGCAAAATATCATTCCTGCCCTGAAGCACCTACAACTTAAAGTTGAGCAACTTTTCAAAGGTAAAATCAAATGTCAGACACAACCAAATGGATACAATTCATTTTTCCCATTGTACTTACTTGCAATATGTCAAAGTATTATACTATACTTACATTATTATTTCTATCACTCTGTAGGTGTACATTTCACATTTAATTAGCTGAACACAATTTGCCAAAATTATCAGTGATTTGTGCTTAATCTGAAGCAAGCTTGTCCTTGAAGAAAACTCTCCCGCACCCCTTTGTACTTTTGTGGTCACAGTTAGAATTGTAATGTGTCACTCCTGTGGCTTTTAGTAGATAAGCAAGATATGAAGGCTTTAAAGTGATGCAATTATATACTGTAATTGTAATAACAGATTGAAAGCACAGCTAGGAGCAAGGGCCTTTGTAAATTTAGCTACTGCATGTCTGCATGGGAGTGAAAAATAATTACCACTAATGGCCATAAATGAAACTAGAAAATATAGTTTATATTTATGACTCCAAATTCATAAATCCAGTATGTGTTAGGATTATACAATGCATAGTTTAAATTAATAAATGAGAAAATAAGCAAACACTGCTGAATTCCTGGAAATATCCAGATTCTGTAGCAACCAAACAATCTAAATAGCAAGTGATACAGAGAATAAGCCCTTGTATTATACCATAGCTTGGAGCAGAACCGGAAATCTCGTTCTAGCAAATATATGCAACTACAATTCTGAAGTTCCCCACACTTTAGTTCTGTGACAATCTCTTCCCCTGGCATTCCGATGGATCTGGAAACTATCTCCGCCAGCATATCAAATAACACTCTTATTTTTATTCTAATCAGATCCTCATAGTACATGTCATAACTGTTATCTATACATGCTACACAATTCAGGAAGCCATTCAAAATTCAGTCAAGATTATACTAGATGGAAAAGAGATGAGAAGCTTCTCTAAAATGAATGGATGAAGGAAGACCCTATAAATAAATGTTCACAGGGTGGTGGGGGCGATGGACATCTTTCTCTTTAATATTAAAGGGTGAACATCCTTTTCCCCTCTAACTTTGGTTTACACAGGAACTTTGGCTTAGTTGGTGGAGCAAAAATGGGTGATATTCAAAGGCCCAAATGGAAGTTATATGCTATCTCCTTTTGAGGTCTAAAAATGCCTTTGAAAATCTCCTTGTAAGGCCCTAACTACCTGATAGCTGAATAAAAGATACCCAGACTTTTAGTCCCACTTTGATGCAGAACTTTACCCCTCTTCTCTGATCCTTCTCATTACAAACAATGGATAAGAAAGACAAAAAGCCTTCTTTGTTTCCTACTTGATTGCTAATGTAGATGGAAAGGGCCATTTTATCTTACTTCTAATCAGAAGAAGGAAACAGGAAAGCAATTAATGGGCACCCCTACACATGCTCCTGACTGCACATTTACTGCTGCACAATCATTTAGTCCTTGCTTTAGCTGTACTAAATGACTGCTCAGTACGCACCATTACTGTGCAGTCCCAGTGGTGTCCAGTTACTTTTAGATGCTACGTCGTCGTAATGATGAGCTACAGTGATGCAACTCATCACTACAGCGATGCAGCATCGGCATCATGGTTTGTGCCTGCCAATGCTACATTGCCATAGCTCGTCAATATGGCGACATAGTGTCTTGTGTAGATGCGTCCACTAAGTCATTCCTCTACCCCTCACACCATGCCAGGACTTCTAGCAGGGAGGTACATTACAATCTTTGCCTTCTTCAGTTCTGAGTCTCAAGGGACAACTCCTCTCTGAGCCTAACATGGCTTTTTAGCATTGCAAGTTAGGCTCAACTTCAAATATTATTGCATTCACATTCCAAATAGAAGAGACTAGGAAGAAATTAAACAGCAGAGAGAAATGAAATCAAAGACCCAAGCACTTCCCGACCCCCAAACAAAAGAAAGAAAGGAAAGAAGAGAGATGAAAGTATGCAGAACAGAACAACGGAAGAAAAAATGAATATACTGTATTTACCCAAATCCAAGGCAACTTTGAATTTAAGCTGACCCTTCAATTTATTTATGAATTTGTTGTAAATGTTCTATTTATAGAATCTAATTATTGGAGCTTCATCTTAAATTTGTCCCCAACCAAAGGCGGGGGGAGGGGAGTGGAAGCTTGATCCTTGCACCTTGCTTCCCTGTTACTTGCCTTCCCTACCTGCTCCCTAACACACACTGCCACCTGATCCCTACTGCACACTGTCCACCCCAGATCCCTGCTCCTGTTTGATCCTCAACCTGTGCTGCTACCTGATCTCTGACAGCTGCTGTCTCTTGATCCCAACACATGCTGCTTTCTGATCCCCCACCCAATCCCCCAAGCATGCTGCTACTTGATCCCCCAGGTATGCTGCTACCCAAGCCCTGATCTGATTCCTCATGTGTACTGCTGCCCCATTCCATGACTCAGGCTGGTTTCAAAACTTTTCATGCATGTTGCTGCGCCATTCCCTGATGCATGTTGCTCCTGATCCCCCAGTGAGTCAGCAGCATGTGCTGCTTGCCCCATCCCCACCCATGCTGCTTGTTTTTCGCCACATTCAAATAAGGAAAAAAAACACCTCATCTTGGATTTGAGTGCATTGTGCATCTGAACTGTGAAAAGGCTGATAGGCATAAGTCAAGAGTTTGTCCTACCCCAACATGTACATAGCTTGCCCTATCGCTAGAAACATATATTGCTCTTTTCCTTTCTTTCCAACTGAACCATATTTTGGAAATGGGGTGAGGAGCAGGAAACAAAACACTAGTTCATTTCAGCATTAGTCAAGGCAAAGGGAAGAAGAGGTGCTGATGACAACTGCATCATCCTCTCTACTAAGGGGCATACTACTCAGATGGTCCAGTCCATGTATAGCATCAAGTATATTAGGACTTACCTCGATTTAGGGCCTTCTAGGTATTACTGCAACCCAAGTAATAAGAAGTGGGTAGGGAGGGCTCATGGTGTGGGAAATACATTATCCCTATGCTATTTAGTAGTCTCTGGCTATCCAGTGTTACAATCACTGGCACAGCAGGTGTGACTAGATTGTCTTTGTGAACATAAGCTAGTTCTGCAAAGCTCTAAGAATGCTTTGAGAGGTTACAAACCCAATGACTTGAGGGTCACTGACCTTTCATTTCCTTCACTCTTTTAGCCTGAATTGAATAGAGTTTGTGGTCTCTGTGGGTATGTACACACATACTAAGTTTCTGACCATTAAGCTGAATTTTTTTTTTTTAAGTTGACTTAACTGTCAGAGCATACACATATATATATGGATCAGAGCTAACTTAAACATGGTGAAAGATAATATACCTTCACAGTGTATTATCTTGAATTTCATTAGTTAAATCAACTTAGCTCACAAGATGGCTTCCACCATATCAAGGAGCTATGTCTGTATGCGCCAACATGGGTTAACTAAATCAACTTAGTTAAGTCACCTTATTTTAAGTCAACTTAGCATGTGTATATGCACCTTGTGACATGTATATAACTGTTCTGATTAGTGACTATAGCAGTAGGTGAGCCTAGGAATAAAAATTCATAAAGTAACTTAATTCTAAGAATTAAATGAGTGCAGCTTTGATTTTATGGCTCACTACAATCTATCTGATCCCTGCTAATCTGTCCTCACTCTACAGACGTTAGTGACCCTCTTCCCTTTTGATGGTCTTGATCTTCCACTAAACAAGTTATCCTTTTTCCTACAGCTTTCTTGTTTTCTGACTTTCCCTGGGAATGTCTCTCTTTCTGATTCTACAGCTCAGCAGACTGTTTTTATTTACCTATGGAGTCTTACACAGACCTTTTCAAAAACTGTGCCCTTTTTCCCCCTCAAATCTGAAGATGAGTGCCTTGCACTTGGAAACTTGTATAAATCTCATCAGTGCCACAAAAGGTATCACCCACAAAAATCATACTAAGTTGGGGTTGGAAGGGACCTCAGGAGGTTATCTAGTCCAACACCCCGCTCAAAGCAGGACCAGCCCCAATTCGATCATCCCAGCCAAAGCTTTATCTAGCCGGGTTTTGAAAACCTCCAAGTATGGAGCATCCACCACCTCTCTGGGTAACTTGTCCCAGTGTTTTGCTACCCTCCAAGTGAGAAAATTCTTCCTAACATCTAACCTAAACTTCCCTTGCTGCAACTTGAGACCATTGCTCTTTGTTCAGTCATCTGCCACCACTGAAAGCAGTCTAGCTCCATCCTCTTTTGAACCCCACTTCAGGGAGTTGAAGGCTGCTATTAAGTCCCCTCTCAGTCTCCTCTTCTCTAAACTAAATAAGCCCAGTTCCCTCAGTCTTTCCTCATATGTCATGTCCCTTAGCTCCCTTACCATTTTTGTTGCCCTCTGCTGGACTCTCTCCAATTTGTTCACATCCTTTCTGTAGCGGGGGGCCCAAAACTGAACACAGTACTCCAGATGTGGCCTCACCAGTGCTGAATAGAGAGGAATAATCACTTCCCTTGATCTACTGGCAACACTCCTACCAATGCAGCCCAATATGCTGTTAGTCTTCTTGGCAACAAGGGCACACCGCTGGCTCACATTTAGCTTATTGTCCAATCGTTGCTTGTCACATATTTTGAGGATCATCATTGCTACAACATCACTCCAACACTTAATTTGAAGTAACTTTTCAGTACAAATAAGCCCTAATATACTAAATTTAAAGAGGAGGTGGCAACAAATGCTAGAGGTGCCTTGTTTTGGTCCACTGAGATAATTTTGACCTCTTTTGGATATTATACTTCTCTTCATTTTAGAAAGCCTACAAATGAGGGAAAGCAATTGATTAGAAATTTGTTTTCAAGCAAATGCTCTCTTGAACCCTTTGACTTTCATATTTGGTAGCTTTGAGGTCATCTGCAGATCTCATGCATAATAAATTGTATTATAGTTAGTAATTTGCAATAGTTTCCATCATGTTTTAGGATCCAGATCCTCAATGCTATTTAGCTGTCAAACTCCTCTGTTGTTGAGAGTCTGGGCATAAGTACTTTGGAAATACTTAAGAAATGGGGTTCCAGCTCAGACCAACTTATAGTCTAAGTGTTTATATTTTGCTGATTTGGCTTGATTTCCAAGTTTTCTTAAGAAGTACAGGTGATGCAACATGGGATCAGGGTTGGTATAGTTCTTCTCTGAGCAAACGTGCAGGGAGCAGAGTTTTTGGTTGAAATCACACAAAAAGTTAGTTTTGAATGAACTTAAACTTTTGGCATTTTTGCCTGTAGTTTTATTTTGATCACCTGTGCTCATTCAGCCTGAAACTGTAAGTCAAAGTAAGCTAAAAACCCCACATATTTCCTGTCAACCTATGAATTGAAATTACTCAGTGCCACACAGCTTTATCTTGAAGTATCATCCTCAATGAAATGTGAATGCATGCAATTTGCCATGACATTGTCTCTATTTACACTATTATGCATCAAAGATTTCCTTTCAGTGTACTTATATTGACTACTCATGAAGAACACAATGTAATTCATCTACAACTTAAAAACAGCCCTTATTTCCCTTGATATTATTTTCTCCCTAACCTGCCACATTTTTCATTTAATATCTTGCTTTGTTAATATTACTCTGTTGTGCACTGGGCATATATGCCAGAGACTAGAATTTTTTTTTTTTTGGG
>NW_005842232.1:727670-732502 GCF_000455745.1 Alligator sinensis | reverse complement strand
GGGGGGCAGGGGGCAGAGGGGAGAGGAGGGAGAAGGAGAAGGGGGAAGGGAGGAGGATAGGCACAACTACTTCTGCTGGAAAATTCCAGTTTGTTGAAACAAAATCATTTTTCCAGAAGTCTACTGGTTCTGATAAGCTTCTAGTGAAAAATAGGCAGGGTATTGGTTGGTAGAAGCTGCTCGGTGTCTTGCTATGTCACCAGGCTAGCTGTCAAAAAGACCAGGCTTCTATGATCCAGAACCAAGGATGACAGGTCACAGGCCCCAGGGCTTTTGGAGTACATAGATTTGGGAGATAGCTGCCATGTCAGGGCTTCCAGGCTTCCTGCCACAGTACTGGGAGGAAGAAATCAGAAGAAACCTGGCTTTAGTTGAGACTTTGTCACTTTTCCCTGAAAGTCCTGAGTAACATATTAGGAACTTTGGATCTGGGGTACTGAGGCTCATATCTCACCTTTCTCTCGCAGGGTTTCCAGGCTCTCAGCTACCTGTCAGCCCTAAGATCTGAGCCAGAAACTGGACTTAGGCTCTCTCTCACAGCTTTGTGTAAAACATTTTTCATGAAGCTTCTTATAATTTCAAAACAAAATATGTTTTAAGATTTTCTCTTCCATGGGACTTTTGGGACATTTTCATTCCAAATTAGAACTTAAAAAACCCCAAACTTATAGAATATCCTGTATAATGGGAACTCAAACTTTTTACCAGCTCTGCCTCAGACCCCACCACAAGTTTAGCCACCCTTGTTTCTGACTACTGTCTTCAAAGTGCCCAGTATCTATTTTCATGTCTGGAGTGAAAAAAAAAAAGATCTAGCATTCTGACTGCAAAGAGTATTTCCCTGGCAATAAGTACCTGTGAAACAACTTCATAAAGAGCAAACAGTTATCACACTTTGAAATAAAACAAAGTTTGAGAAACTTTCCAATGCTCTTCTCTCCCACAGAACCACAAACTCGCAGAGAAGACAACAACATTGCTCAAATTACTAAAAAATCCATTTGTCACTTGCTTGTAAAAGGTAAAACCAATACTATAAGCAGAAATGGTAGTTAGCTCCAGTTATTGCTTAACCTTGAACAGACATGCAACCAAAACAAGGAGTTTGAAATATTTTCAGCCAACCCTCTTTTCTTTGCCTCATGTTATGTAGTGCTACACCTAATTTATTCTTCCTTTTTAGGGTTCTATATTTCCTAAGAAGATATGATGCCTGGAGGCAACCGTTTTAGTTTGTCCATAGCATCATAACCTCACTGATTTTACCCAATAGACCTCCTAAATCAGCAGTTCCCAACCTCGGGTCATGACTCAAATGAGGGTCATGGGGTCAATGCTGGTGGCGCCACACACAAAGGACAAGCTGTGCTGCGTGCCAGGAGCTTCCCACCTTCAGCCTGCTGCCGCAGCACTCTACTCCCAGCAGTGTGTCATGGCAAAAAAAAAGTGGGGAACCACTGTCCTAAATGAAACAGATGTGTTAGTCAGCCTAAGAAGATAGATTTTTGTTTTTACTCTTATGTTATTAAATAGACTTAAATCAGGACATAGTCCGTTAATTATTTTGGGTCTGCCCCATAGATAAGTACAAACAACTCTAGACCAGCATTACATTATTTGGAATGCGCCATTAAGTGTTTGCTCTGTGTTGTTTGTTTTTTTTAATGCCTTTACAGAATTGGGAAGAAAACTCTATGTATGTATAGTTGCCCAGAAATGTAAAAACACACACTCCAATCCAAAATACCCTTGGGTTTAATTTAAATAGTGCAGTATAAACCCCTTGATGGTGCCTATGGGCCATGGCCTATGGCCTATGGTCCATTTCAACCCTTTAGTTCAAATGCTATTGATCTAGCTAGGCTGCTCTCTGTCTGTCTAATAAAAACATTTGCTGTGGTAGAGAGGTTTGAAAACTGCACAGCACACATCTAAATTTTGACCCCAGAGGGCAAAAGAGTTCACCTAAAGTCCTCTCCCATAGTTAAATGTAACCTGTTGATGACAAAATTGAAATATTTCCCCCACAGTTCTCTCTGTCTCCTATGGGGAGCACCATAGAACAAAGCATTCTTAGCCAGTAAAAAAAGAAAAGCTGCCCACAGAAACAACCAAGCATCACATTCACTCAGCATCATCTGATAACCCCACGAACAGGTGATCAATATTCATCAGCCTCACAGTTCCACTGCTAGTGATGGTTAATGGGCTGATAATGCCATCCTCCTTGTAGCCAAATCCCATCAGGGACCAGACAGCTGGAGCTAAAGGAGAAAACTTATCAGATCTGGCAGTAGACAGTTTAGGAGGCTAAAATTAACCTTGGACCATTCACAGAAGGAACTAATTGTTTGTGACTGCTAGATTCCTGCCAGTGGCAAAGGTTTATTGCTGCACAGATCTTGTTCTGATACATGTTTCTGCACAGCAAAGAAAAAAGAAAATCAAAGAGGAAAAAAGGGATAATTTAACTCCCCAAAGAATTATTATTTCACTAAAGGTAGTTATGCATTTAGTTGTTTAATGATACAATGATTCAGATTGACTTGAGACATTATAACACATTGTGATACACTGTTAGCTATATCCTATAAATTCAGAAACATGTCTTATCAAACAGTCCTTGATTATCTCTCCAGTACTGGACTTACCTGTACTATAAAAGCCCTAGCAGCTTAATTTCCCACCCCCACCCCTCCTGCATTTCATAAGAAAACTGTCAGTATTTGTAAAAAAAAAAAAAAAGAATCACGTTTCACTTGGTGTCATACCAGACCTATACACAAAAGTTAGGGCAAGAAGTTACACATAAACTGGTGTAAGTGATTGGAAACCAGTCTAAGCCTGTAACAGAACAGAACTTCAACACAGACTGGTTTCCAAATGGTGGAGCCTGGTCTAAGATAGACCTGGATTAATGTAGTATCAGACTTAACTGATTTAGGTTAAACCGGTCTATTGAACTTCAGTGCCAGTTCCCCTCCCAAATCAAGTTGTCACAGTTCCCTGGCATCTGAGGATCCTTTGCAGGCTCTTGCTAACCCTCTTCTCACAGGGCAGGGACAAGCTCTCACACACACACACACACACACACACACATATCCAGGCCCCTGCTCTATCCCCCACACACAGATCAGACACACATACATCCAAGCCCCTGCTCTGTGACATACACAGATCATACATGTGCACACATACACACATAGATCCAGGCCCCTGCTCCGTGAGAGACACCACAGATCACACACACATGCAGATCCAGACCTCTAATCTGTGCACGTTGCGCGCACACACACACACACACACACACATCAGAGGTCCAAGCCCCTGCTGCATCAAACACACACACATACTCCAGGCCCCTGCTCTGTTACACACACACAGATCCAGGTCCCTGCTCTATGAGACACACTACGGACCACACACTCACACAGATCCAGAGCCCTGATGTGTGTGTGTGTGTGTCTCTCTCTCTCTCTCACACACACACACACACACACACACACACACACACACACACACACACACACACACATTCTCAAATCCAGGCCCCGGCTCTGTGACAGCCACACCTCTCAGCCATGGGATTGGGTACAGGAGGGGGTGGGGGAGGGGGAAAGGGAGCCCCTCACCCTGGTCCTACCCTCCCATCTGGGGTCTGCACAGTGGGCCTGGGCCCAGTGTAGTGGGGGCATCTGCTTCCCCCCAGTCACTGTCCAGTGCTGCCGACAGGCGCTTGCCTGTGCTCGTCATTAGTTGGGGTTGAACAGTGATGGTGGCCACCTCCACCTGTGCTGGTTTTGTGGGGGTGGTGGCCTGCATGGCGGGGATATCTGCTCCCCAACCACTGCACCATGCCCAGTGAAAAACACTTGAGCCCTAAGGATTCATAGACCCCTGAGCCCTAGGGATCACAGCAGCTGTCATCCCTGGGGTCCAGGGGCACAAAGAATAGATTCATAGATTCATAGATGTTAGGGTCAGAAGGGACCTCAATAGATCATTGAGTCCGACCCCCTGCATAGGCAGGGAAGAGGGCTGGGTCTAGATGACCCCAGCTAGATACTCATCTAACCTCCTCTTGAAGACCCCCAGGGTAGGGGAGAGCACCCCCTCCCTTGGGAGCCCGTTCCAGACCTTGGCCACTCTAACTGTGAAGAAGTTCTTCCTAATGTCCAGTCTAAATCTGCTCTCTGCTAGCTTGTGGCCATTTTTTCTTGTAACCCCCAGGGGGCGCCTTGGTGAGTAAAGCCTCACCAATTCCCTTCTGTGCCCCCGTGATGAACTTATAGGCAGCCACAAGGTCGCCTCTCAACCTTCTCTAAAAAGCATGACACTTAATGATTCTGCTTTGGGCTTTTTGAACCTCTGTATTTAGCCAAAGAGCAATTGTTTTAAGGTTATAAACAAGAAGTTAAACCAACTGGCCAAAACCAAAGGCAAGTCTTGAAGTTTTGAGAAGATATTTTACACATTGTGAGCATTTCACTAGTTCAGATCATCTTGAAAACTCCCAAACTTATGCAAGTCCATCTAAGGCTTTTAAAGGCTTTTCTTACCAATACTATAGAACTGGGCTCAGTAGGCAATTGGAGGCCTACTTGCCTTGAAGAAATTGGGGAAAAGGAGTTGGCAGGAGTGTTTTCTCCACTACTCAAGGAGTCAAGGTGTTTGCTTTCTTCTTCCACTTTCTTAAAGGAAGAGCTGCTGGGTTATTTTCTCTGTCCTTAAAGTGGCATTTTAAGGCATATTTTTCCCTTGCTCCTGACAGGGAAAATGGAGAAGACTAATAGGAACAGAAGAATACCTGCCAGATAAGGCTGAAGGGAAAG
>NW_005842232.1:720296-727660 GCF_000455745.1 Alligator sinensis | reverse complement strand
AAAATTTGTCCTGCTCCATCTAGTCATACTTCTTTCACCAGTGCCACAATAAAGTGCAATACCCAGCTGTGTGCTGTAAAAATCTCTAGAAAATTTAAACGGACATAGAATATACAGTCTTTATCATGCACTTTCTGCAATTAATTTTCAAGTGCAACTCAGATTGATTTCAGTCTATAAAGTTCTTTGATACACATACATACAAAATATCCAAACCATAAAGCTTTTATCTTCCCTTTAGCTTTAGTCATTGGTATCACTATTCTTATACAGAAGTTGTGAGTTATGTGGGTAAAAGACATGAAGAGGGTTGAGGGTTTGCATTCTTGCAACAATGTTGCTTACCCCAGAGTAGGCAAAACCTGTTATAAAACTGTTGCGATTAGCATGGATGGTTGAGTTGACTGGCCTCAGTTGCATTCATCTGGAGCTGGGCATCAGGGCACAGCCAGTGGAAAGATAAAGATGCAGGAACTGATTACCAGGGATCTGGGTTTTCTTTGATAAAAAAAAGTCCCCAATTTTAAGGTTAAAAAAAGTAATCCCAAATCCATATCTTTCCATGAAAAATGTGGATTTGGGTTACTTTTTTAACCCCCAAATTGTGATCTTTTTAATGAGAGAAAACCAGGATCCCTGTTGATTACCCGCATTGACTTAACAGAATATGAGAGTGTTGTTTCAAGGCATGGTACAAAGCCCACACATTTAGTGAGACTTTGAGGGACTTCAGTGGGTAGTAGATAGTTTTGAGGGCTTACTTCACCTTTAATATTGGCCCTAAAACTAGTGAACGAATAGCAGCAAATGGGGAATTATTGTGGGACTTGTTCTGAGTAATGAAGGGAAGTCCTGGTTTCTGGTACACAAGTGAATTAGTTTATCTACTGCTTGGTGCTTTGACTTCATTTTACAAGGGATATCCAGTCTGTAATTTCCATTCTTTTGGGAGGACTGTGCATTGGAGGCAGGACAGAGACCAGGCAACTGGAGATGTGGGGGAGGGTCCATGCCTTGATCACATAGGATGGAAGGTCAACTTCTGGGCCTAACAAGGGAGACCCAAAGCTGACCCAGGCAGAAGATGTAAAAAGAGAACCCAGCCAGTAATTAGGGCTTGTCAGTGAATATAGAGCAGGAAACAGGGGGATCTGCATGGGAGTCTGTCAAGACAGTTAGGATAAATCATTTCCCAGTTTTTTTTCTTCTAAAAGGTAGGAATTAGAAAGATAAGCGATAACTACTGAGACAGCAGTGGAGATAACCTGAAGAATGGAAGAGATGGCAAAGAATACTGGATCCAGAAGCTGTGATGTGCACACTGTCCTTGAACAGGTAACTAACTGAAGCTATTATACAGAAAATGTTGCCTGGCAGAGCTCAAGGAAAAGAGGATGCTTTTAGATACAGTTGGACAAATCAGTGGAGTACAGCTGAATCCATGCATAACAGAGGGGAGGGGAAGAAAGGCTGCAGCGATAATTGAAGACTTCCATGCACCTTCTGATCAACAGGACTAGAGGGTAGGCTGCTAGGTAGAATGGTGACCTATGAAAGCATGAGGACAAGGCAGAAGACAGAAGCTAACTCTAGCTGGTGGAAGAGCTGTAGAACATACTTGCTGAACTGGAAAGTGTGGAAGAAAAAGATGAGATGGCAAAGAAACAGAGATGGGAAAGTGGATTTCAATGGCCTTTTTATAGGTAAATGTTATATATGAAAGGGCCACATTTAATATGACATACAAGGAACCAGGAGCTGAATCTTTTATCACTGCAGTTCATGCTTTTGCTGAACACTGCAATTATGGAGTTTTGAAAGAACTCACAAGAGATAGAACTGTTGTAGCATCAGATATGCCAGTTTTTCAGCACAAGTGCAGTTAGATACAGACCTTACACTATCAAAAGCCATAACAAAAGTTAAGATGCAAGAAACAAAAGAAAAGAAGTATGACTTCAAGACACTAGCAGTGTACCTAAAAACTAATCAGAGAACAATAATATAGTAAAGAGACAAAATCAAAGAGGGAAGGGACACTTGCATCTAAGATATAATAGAAAAATAAAGCAAAAATGTGATGAAACTTTAATAGTGAAAGCAATGAAAGGTGTGGCAGATGTGGTAAAACAGCAAGCCACCATTGGCAACAAAGTCCAGCAATAAATACGGAATGCAGGAGATGCCACAAGAATAGACATTCTGCAAGGGAGTGCAGGCCATCCAGATTAGTGGAAATAATTCAGGAGAGGGAAATGACAACAATCAAGGAACGATATCCTCAACAGAAGAATCAACAACTTGGTACACCAATATAGATCTCAATGGTAGAATCAATAAATTCAAAATAGATACTGGAGTAGCAGTTACTGCTGTCTCTGCAGAAGATTATGATCAATCCTAGGAGAGAGATCTGCATAGGACAGATAAAAGTCTCAGAAGAGCAAATAATACTGCATTAGAAGTATGTGGCCAGTTCAAAGGGAAACTGGAAAAAGAGGAAAAATTTAATCACAACCTACCAATGTGGTACAAGTAACAGTTCCATTGCTGGGATTGCCAGCAATACAAGGACTACACCTCGTAGAGAAATTGGATTCAATTAATAGCAAAACACAAACCATACAAGAATATCCTCAGGTCTTTACAGGACTGGGGGAGCTATAAGGGGGAGTATCTAACGTGCACTTTAATGCCCAGTAGCCTATTCTACGGAACATGAAAGTGTTACATAAAAATGTTCTAATATGCTAATACACATTAGAATAGGCTACTGCGTATTAAGTGTCACTAAAAAGTGTTTGCTTTTGCTCTGTGCAAAGTACCTTTATTAGAGGTATTAAACTGAATGCACGGTAGCAAAAGCACATTACTGAATGTACAGAAGCACCCAGGGGAGTATAAAATTAAATTGGTGCCATCATCAATTTCATTTGCTCTAACAGCTCCTTGGTGCATCCCCATTCCTATGCAAAAAGTCAAGGAAGAATTAAAGAGGATGGAAACAATGTGATTTATTTCCCAAACAGATAAATCCACAGCCTGGTTGGCAGGAGAAATTGTAGTATCAAAACTGAATGGCAAAATTCACATTTGTGTGCACCATACTCAACTTAACGAAAATGTATGCAGAGAAAGACATATGCTTTCTGCAAGAGAACAGATATTGGATCAGTTCTCAGAAGCTGAAGTGTTCCCAAAATTAGGTGCAAGGCAGAGTTTTGGCAAACCCCTTGCTAAAGAATCTAGACTATTAATTACATTCATTAGCCCATTCAGAGATACTGTTTAAACTGGCTTCTTTTCGGCATATCATCAGCATTATAGCATTTCCAAAAGCAAATGTTTCAAATTGTGATGTGGCTACCCAGCATCCTTTGCCATACAGATGATGTGTTGGTACATGGCAAAAATAAACAGGAACGAGATGAACATCTATATACTGTTTTGGGACACTTCCAACAATCTGGTCTCACTTTGAATGCGAGATATGAATTGGAGAAGAAATAAATAGAACTTGTTAGATATATCATTAGCAAAGGTGAAATTCAGCCAGACCCAGAAAAAAAAAATTGTATTGCTTGCCTTATCTGAACCCCAAGACATTCCTATCATAAGAAAATTGCTGGCTATGGTCAACTAGTTTGGAATTTTTTTGCTGAATTTAGCACAGCTAACAGAACTCAATATATAGGTCTGGGGGAAATATGCAACACAGCGTATTCAATTCAATATAAATAAAGAACTATTGGCAACACCACCTTTTATTACAGTATTCAGTAAATTACCCCATGGTAGTCACAGCAGACACATCTTCATATGGCTTAGGAGCAGTACTCATTCAAACACAGTCAAAAGGACACCAGAGGCTTGTTGCATTTATATCAAGACATCTTTTAGATACTGAGCAACACTATGCTCAAGTGGAAAAAGAAGCCTTGACAGACAATTGGGCCTGTGAAAGGCTCAACTCTTACATACTTGGCCTGAATTTTAAAATAGAAACAGAACATTGCTGGGATCCAAAGCCTTGGATGATCTTCTATTCAAAATTCAGAGATCTTGACAATGAATAATGCAATTTTCTTTCTGAACATATACTATGGATCTACTCATAGCTGCAGGCACTCTATCTAGAGCATCAGTTAGGCAGCCACCAACAGAAGACATAACTTTGGAAACAGCTGTTTATATATACAGCTGTTTCCAAAGTTATTTTTTTCCAAAATTATTTCTTCCAAAAACCTTTGGAAATATATATATATACACACTTTGGAAATTATATATATAATTATATAAAATTTCCAAACTATATATTTTTCCAAAGTTTTTTCTTTAGTAAATATATATAATATATGTGTGTGTGTGTTCATGTATATTATATTCACACCCCATACACACACATAAACACATACACATGCACATATCATGTTCTGTCTAGTTTTCAGCAAATTATAAATGAGCAACAAAAGGATAACACTTGTCAGAAAATTAATTCATTTTTGTCAAAATGGATGGGGTCACAGGATGCAACTTCCAAAAGACCTACCATCGTATTGGCAAGACCAATGTGACCTCCATAGCTGATGATCTGCTCCTTAAAGGAAAATGCATTGTGATACCTCAGGTATTTTGGGAATAAATGCTTTCAAGGATCTATAAAGGACACCAGGGTATAAACAAATGCAGGGTAAGAGAACAACAATCTATATGGTAGTCTGGGCTGAGTATAATTTTAGTAGAAGGTTGTGAAGAATGCAACAAAGAAAAAAAAAGACTGTCTCTAGAGCCCTTATTTGCTTCAAAGATACTAGATAGGCCTTGGCAACAGGTACGAACAGAATTATTTTTCTGCAAATAACATGCATCTTATTGTAGTTGATTATTTTTCCAGATATATTGATTTGGCTTAACTTACACAGACCTAACTGGCACAGGTCATACAAAAACTGAAGTTTATATTTACCAGGCATGACATTCCTGAAGTCTTCATATTGGACAATACACCTTAGTTCACCTCCGAGTTATTCTTGCAGTTTGCAAAGAACTTTGATTTTCAACATTGCACTAGCAGGCCCTACTATCCTCAAAGTAATGGAAAGCTGAGAGATAAGTAGAGTCTTGCTTGGGCATGCGGGGATGAAGTCAGGAAGGCCAAAGCACAGTTGGGATTGCAGCAAGCAAGGGATGTGAAGGGTAACAAGAAGGGTTTCTACAAGCATGTCAGTAACAAGAGGAGGATCAGGGAAAGTGTGGGCCCCTTACTGAATGGGAGGCTACCTAGTGACCGAGGATGTGAAAAGGTTGAAATGTTCAATGCCTTTTTCACCTCAGTCTTCACAGGCAAGGTCGGCTTTTAGACTACTGTACCTGGAAGCACAATTTGGATAGAAGGTGAGCAGCCAAAAGTGGCAAAAGAACAAGTTAGGGACTATTTAGAAAAGCTGGACATATTCAAGTCCATGGGGCTGGATGGGATGCACCCGAGGTTGCTAGGGGAGTTGGCTGGTGTGATTGCAGAGCCACTGGCCATCATCTTTGAAAACTCATGGCAATCGGGAGAAATTCCAGATGATTAGAAAAGGGAAAATATAGCTTCCATATTTAAGAAAGTAATAAAGGAGGATCCAAGGAACTACAGACCAGTCAGCCGCACCTCAGTTCCTGGAAAACTCATGGAACAGATCATTAAGGAATCCATTTCTAAGCATTTGGAGGAGAAAAAGGTGATTAGGAACAGTCAGTATATGGATTCACCAAGGGCAAGTCATTCCTGACCAACCTGACTGCCTTCTATGATGAGGCAACTGGCTTTGTAAATGTGAGGAGATCATTGGATACAGTATAACTTGATTTTAGCAAAGCTTTTGATATGATCTCCCACAACATTGTTGCAGGCATGCTAAGGAAGTATGGGTTGGATGAATAGACTGTAAGGTGGATAGAAAACTGGTAGTAATCAATGGCTCAATGTCTAGTTGGCAGCCAGTATCAAGTGGAGTGACCCAGGGGCTAGTCTTGGGCCAATTTTGTTCAATATTTTCATCAATGACCTGGAAGATGGCATAGAGTGCACCGTCAGCAAGTCTGCAGATGACACCAAACTGGGGGGAGTAGTAGACATGATGGAGGGTAGAGCTAGGATTCAGAGAGACCTAGACATATTGGAGGATAGGATCAAAATAAATCTCATGTGGTTCAATAAGGACAGTTGAAAAGTCCTGCACTTAAGATGGAACAATTCCATGACCAATACAGGCTGAGGACTGACTGGCTGGACAGCAGCTCTGCAGAAAAGGACCTGGGGGTTACAGTGGACAATAAACTGAATATGAGCCAACAGTGTACTTTTGTAGCCAAGAAGGCTAATGGCATACTGGGCTGCATTGGTAGGAGTGCTGCCAGCAGATCAAGGGAAGTGATTCTTCTCCTCTATTCAGCACTGGTGAGGCCATATCTGGAGTACTTTGTCCATTTTGGGGTCCCACAGTACAGAAGAGATGTGGACAAATTGGAGAGAGGCCAGCGGAGGGCAAAAAAAATGGTTAAGGTGTTACCTTTCAGCTCCATGTTCTTGGGGAACCCTGACACAGGACACAGCCTGTCTGACTCACAAAGAATTCCCACCCCACCCCTCCTCTACCTGAACAAGAGCTGATTATGAAATACAATGAAGATGCAGTGGGAGACACACCTAAAGCCCTCCAGATAAGGGTGACAAGAATGAAGAACTCCCCTAGGTCTCATTTGTATCTGAGATGGAACCAGATGACAATTCATTTAAATGGGAGATGGAGAACAGAGAGCATGAAACAAAGACCGCAGTGAATTCTGGGATCAGAGAAGCAGGGGAGCACTGCATGATGGGGAATCTGTGCTCCAAATGCTAATCAACCCACATTTACACACACCCAGCTCAGCATGTATTGGTATCAGACCAATTCTAATCTGGATTTACAAAGGACTTCCCACCTGGACTCTCAGTGGCTGAACTGCTCATGGGTCAAGGATGCCATTACCTATGGTAAAGATACAACCTAACTCTAGATTACCCAATCTACAGACATTTAAGAAATGAGATGCTGCACTAAAATTCCAGCACCAAAAAAACTTCAATATTAGACAGAGCAAAAACACTCACAGCTGCTGCCAGGGGACAGAGTTTGGATCAAAAGTTCCCAAATGTTTGGACCTGTCCAAAATATGGCAAACACCTCTAGGTCCTACTAGTGGAGACTCCAAAAAGCCTCCTTCAGAGAAATAGGGTTCATCTTCAGTATATTTCACGTCAACATAAAGAGGATCAACTACCAAAAGGGACACAGTCAGAGGATGAAAATCAATCTCCTCCTCCAGGAAATCAG
>NW_005842232.1:708252-720265 GCF_000455745.1 Alligator sinensis | reverse complement strand
GGATAAATTAAAGAAAGGAATTCTAAAGAAGTTACAT
Source organism: Alligator sinensis (assembly GCF_000455745.1). Taxonomy (NCBI): domain Eukaryota; kingdom Metazoa; phylum Chordata; order Crocodylia; family Alligatoridae; genus Alligator; species Alligator sinensis. The sequence continues at coordinate 720,228 of NW_005842232.1, read as the reverse complement.
CAAGACTTGGACGATATAGCAGACCTCCATAGACTTGACCTTTAAATATCCATTTATAGTTTTATGTATATATATTGGTCACTTGGTACAGTTTTAAGGGTTATAGTTTGTTAACCATTTTTAATGAGCTGTAGTCATATCCTGTTTGTTATAAAAAAAGGGGTCAGGGAATGTGAAATGATCACAGAACCCTGGTTCTCCACACCTGTTGGAGTGGAGTGGAGGGGTGCATTAGGGATACAGTAATAAATAGCAAAGAGCACCGGCGAAGGGTCAGATTAGAACACACACAAAATGGCTACGTGTCCCTTTCACTGACACCACAGAGAACTGCGTCATTATAGGATAGTTTATCTGTTCAAATATAGACTGGATAACAAATGTTACAAATAACAATAAGAACCAGATATTTCTGGATCTGATCAGTAACCATTTTCTTTACCAAATAATTAATAAATCAAAGTGAAGTGATGCTATTTTAGACTTAAATTCAGTAAGCAGTGAGGATACCCTAGAAGGGCTGGTCATAGATATTAACCCTGAACTGAGTGATCATGCATTGATTCAGTTTAATTTAAATGAAGATAAACCAACTGCCTCCCCTGCCTCCCCTGCCCCAGCAAAAAAACCCAACCAAATTAGTAATGAAAGGTAAAGAACTGGACACAGGGGAGATGATTTTGCTGTTACTAAAGGCGGCAAAATATTGGTTGGGGAGATTTATTAAAAGGATGGGTCTTGGGACAAATCACTTACTATTTTATTTCTTAACAGCATAAAAAGTATGTTACTGATGACACAATGTTGGAAGACATTGGCAACACAGGGGAGTATTGGAGCATCAGACAGTTAGAACTGGATGATCTTGAGATTTACAGCAACAGAAATAGAATTAAGTTTAGTAGTGGAAAATTAAGGGTCAAATAGTTAGGAACCAACAACAAGCATTTCTGTAACATGCTGACAGCTCATCAGTTAGACATGAATGAGGAAGAGATAGATCTGAATGTATTTTATGGTCACAGATGACAAGGAGCCACTAATATGTTTCTAGAACATAGGCAAGGTGGTTCTAGTAGAGATGGGAAATTATCAATACAACTGAGAAACCTCATTTGGAAAAATCAGAGTAAAGTTCTGCTTACCCATATTCAAGAAACACACAAAAAATGTTGAAGCAATGTGAGTGCAGAAAAAGGCCAATAGAGTGAACATGGGAATGGAGAGCCCATCTTATGAGATGAGACTGAAGAATCTGGCTTGTTAAGTCTAACAAACAGAAAAGTCTGAGAAGGTTCCAACTGATTTTTATAAATACATTGGAAGGATATATACTGGGAAGGAAGAAGAGCTACTTAAAGGACAATGCTGGCACAAGAACTGAATTATTATAAACTTACTCTGAATATAGCTGCATACAGACATTCAGGGAGGTTAGATCATGTTAAAAATGGCTACCTGACCTAATTTAGTTCACCCAGGTGCAGACCTTACATTAGTTAGGTGGATCTATGTGCAAACTGTACAGAAGGTCAGGACAGTTAGACTGGTCTAAAAATGGCTGACCTGATCTAAATTAAGTGTGCTTCTGAGGTAATCTGACTTAGCTCATGTTCAGCAAGACTGATCTAACTGAACTTTTGTACAGTTCCCAGCACATCCCTTGGGGCTAGGGAACCCCAGGTCCTGGCCCCAGCCCTCGGGCTGTGCTTTTCCTACCCCCTCCCTAACACTGGGCTATTTTTAGCCTCCCAGCCCACCCACAGATGGGCACCTCCCACATAGATGTTCAGTAATGATTGTTAGAGCTGCCTGAATCTATCTTTTCTTCTCACTGGGCACATCTACACGAGTCACCCACTGCACAGTTGTTACTGCGCAGTCATTTAATACTTGCATAACCAAGTACTAAATGACTACACGATAACCGCCGTTACCAGGCAATAGCATCCTGGCACAGTTGCCTAGTGATGCTTACAGCAAGGAAGCAATAGGTGCAGGGGCAGATGCAAATTAAGGCAGGCAAAATTTCACAAATTATTATTATATTGTTAATCATTAGACATTTTTCACTCGAAGAGGGAAGCATTCTTTCAAAATAAAAGCAGTTTTCTTGATATTTGTTTTCACATGTAAACAAAACAAAACACAAAAGCATTTCCATGCATAATATAACTAATCAGAGATCTACCTGTAAGTATTTGGAAAACTTTGCCTGAATGAACTCTAATACTGATCTATTCCTGGGGTTTTTTTTTCTTATTTTGCCAGAAATGTCAGGAAAATTATAGTAATACTTGGAAACATCTTCAAGTTGGGTAGAACTAGAGATTTTTTGTTTGTTTGTTTGTTTGTTTTTAGGGGGGAACGATAACCTATTTGCAAAAGGGGAAGGTCTTTATATTCAAAATAACTAATTTATGCTGCTTGTATAATTTTCAGTACCAAAATTTCAGCAACACTTGAACTGTTGAGTATCAAAAACAAAACAACTCTCCCAATATCACCCCCAAATACACAGCAAACAGAAAAAAAACAACTGTCCAATCTAGCTTTGTCTCATGTAATAGTCAAAAGAAATAAGCAGTGCAAGGTTTACATAGCAGCATGAGGGGGGAAAGACCCTTTAGGAAACATAGAGTAACAGATGCTTTAAAAGCCTTAGTGTCCCACATACTGAGCTAGCATCCTTGATTTTTGCTGTCCACTAATTTTCTCCGGATGTGCTAAACCTTTGCTAAATGTCACATCAATTCACAAGTAACTTAAGATATTCAAAGACCAAATTGCTAAGAACAGGTTGTCTTCAATTCTGTATTATTCATTATTCAAGTTGCTGTTTGTAATATTTATATGGGTCACCAGATTGTAGCACCTCATTGTAGAAACTCATTAATGCTCATTATATTCTAACCTCTTCTGCACTAGGCTAGCTAACTGAGTGTACAAGGTACTAAGGGGAAAGGATATACTGGTGAAAAGATGACAAAGAAGAGACAAGTTAATACTCTATTTAGCAGAGAGAGAAAATCCGTTTCGCTATCTTATTAACAAATCTCCCATTCTTGCTACGGCCAATCCATCAGATCATTGAGGTCCTCTATTGGGTCCACCAGAACATATGTTCTTAAACAGCTTGAGATGCTCCACTGTACTTTAGACTCAATGCTCACAGATGGATGAGACTAGTAAAGGTCAGTCAGAAAGTCAGGAGCAGCTTCCAAAAACTTACAAGAACCTATCTGTAAAGGACCTTTCCAGCCCCTAACATCTAGGAAACTATTAAACTCAATGTTTGTTGTTTCTTATCAAGTTCAACTCAGCAAACCTGTGCTCAAGTTGTGCTCTGTATTAAATCCAAAATCAAGCAAAGCAAAATCCAGTACTCAGGCAGTCCTCCAAAGGTTCTGTGGACCTGGCTAACTAGACAGACAATGCTTGCAGGCCCAACCCTCAGGGTACTCATAACAGCTGCCACTACATATATGCTACTCTACATTGGTTTCTCCAGAACTAAATCATGCTAACTAGTCCATAGCAGAAAGTCTGAGCTGGGGAACCCTTTGGGATTTTCATTTTCTCTGTCACAAGGCAGTCTGGTTTGGGAATGATGATCTCTCTCTCCCCTAATTACTTCTAGCTTCAGACCAAAAAAAGGCAGGAACATCACTAGTCTGCCAGAGAAACTGTTTCTCCTTTGTGGATAGAAAAAAGATAGACCATAAAGGTATCTCATAGGGATAAGTGTCTATTCCCAACATATATATACTGTGGATAAACTATATTCAAAGAATAGTACAGCAGCACTGTATTCAATATTCTCCTGGGTTCATTCCCTTGGTAGAAAGACTTAGAGATGTCTGAACAGATATTCGAAAGCTGAGCCCCTGAAGAGTAGAGAGCTTGCAGTGTTGACACTATGCAGGCAGGTGGCTCCTGAGCACACATCTCAGTGTGTTTTGCTAACTCCTTTAGCTTGCCAGGCAACAGATGGCAGCAGTGCACAGGGCAGCCCTGATTGGCTGACCCAGACTGCCTCACAAAGAGGCTTTGTCTCCCTGCAGAACAATGTGGGGATTGTGAAGGGAGTATGTTCAGCTCCCTGATTGGCTGAAGCAGAAGAGTCAAGTTCAGGTTGAGCGACTCACTGTCTCTTGGTTGGTGGGGGGGAGGGGGAAAAGGATGAAGGGTCCAGGAGCAAAGCACCCTGGGATGCTAGAGGACCGTGCTGTGGCTTCCCTCAGAATAAAGCGTATACAGATATTTGCTATCACAAGAGAAACTCTCCCATGAGTGATTTAAGCCTGGTTGTTCCCAGGTTATTTTTCTCCTGGAACAGCCAATTTTGCTTTGGGAGTAAAGTCTGGTATACTCAGGGTTTCTCCTGGGAGACCAGTGAGTCTCCCAGGAGAAACTAAATGTCTCCCAGGAGAAATGAAACTTTCCCCAAGACACTGGGGAATAATTAGAGAGTCTCTATCAAGAGGATTGACTTGAAATAAAATATGAAGAACCATGTATCTGTAGCAGTTGTAGCTACATGGTTAGTCAGCTCATATGCTCTGAATTAAGACAGTTATTCTATTCTTCTTTTTCTAGCCATTTTTGATGCCTTTGTGCCTTATGATACAGTAATACTCCTGCATTAGACAGACTCGTGTAATGCACATGAATTAAGAACAGTTTAATGTATTTTTAAAGTATTATTCATGTATAGTTTCCTTTTTCCTAAACTCAACCAGAAAAAAAGCCCTAGAAATAACAGGAAATTGTCAACTGGAACCAACATCAAAGGTAATGTTTTCCCCCCATTTTTGGACATGTGAGCTAACAAGAGACATAACCAGGGGTTTCAGAAGTTATAGAAGAATGATTTTTATGAAGTGAGAGGCAAGGATTTTTGTGGGTAATATCTTTATTGGATTAACTGCATTGTTGACAGGGATATAAGCAGTCTTCTGGGAACAAAGTATCCAAAGATACTTTTTTTTCTAGCTTCTTGAGAATAAAGCAGACATAGTGGGCACATCTACATATGCCATTATGGTACCTTTGTTACTTCAGAGTCATTTAGTACTTCCCTTTGGAAGTACTAAAAGATGGCGAAGTAACACCCCGTAGTGTGTCATGCGCACTGCACATGGTTATTTTTAGGCACTACATTGCCATAATGATGCACTATAACCGGAGAGCACATTGCTATGTAGCTGTAGCACCATGGTTCTTGCCCTCAAATGCTACGTTGCTGTGGCGCATTGCTACGGCAATGTAGCATCACATGTAGACATGCCCCATTTGGACTAGACAGTAGATAGAACAAAGACCTGTGACAAATTCCCATGTAAATAAAAATAGGATAAGAGATAATTCATCAGGTATTTAACAGGCAGGAGAAATGCAAGAGAAAGGACAACCTGATTAAGGGAAGCATAAGACCATCCAAAACCTATGGAATGCAAAGAGATTAGCGGGGATCAGGTAGATTGTAATGGGTCATGAGATCAATGTCTGTGTCCATGTCTCTGTAAACATTTCATATCCTCCCTGGCTCCACCCCTCACCATATGTCCCTTCCCTGCTGAGCAAGCCACCTCAAGCTACCCTGGCCCCAGGCAGATAAAAGTGGTGGCAGCAGCTCCTAATGGCCCTGACACGGATATTCAAATCCAAGATGAGGTTTCCCTGAACATGGGGAGAAAATCCTCATCTTGGCTTTGAATAAACACAGTATATAGTGGCTAACCACATAGTGAAAAATCCAACATTTTCCACATCTGTCATTCACAATCTACAAACTCAAGAAAAACAGACTGAGATCAATCAAGTGTTTTCAATATCTATAAATTTGCAAGCAGGCAAGGAGCAATGCAAAATGACTTTCATACACTATAAAGCATGTTCCCAGTAGTTTTATACTCAAGTCATTGAATGACCTGATAAAACAGAACAACCTTTCTTTAACCTCTGACCACATTCTGACATATATACTTCCACGTTTTAAGCAATAGAATATTTTCTGATAATTGTCTGGAAACATTTAGCTGGCCAAATACTACCAATAAATCATATTATTGGGAACATTTTTTTAGCCAACTTGCTCATATTTTCTTCTTGGCTTGTACTATTGATAATGATAATAATTACGATATGCCCCAACCCTAAACATGTGGACAGCTACACAGACATATAAATCAAGATAGCTCACATCCCAGATAACTTTCAGTTGCTGGCCCTTATCTTCCACATTCACATTTCACTTTATGTATAAAGCTGTCATTTCAGTCAATGGGGGAATTAAGCGTGCAAAACTTAATATATGTTCAAGTGTCTTCCGAATGGATGTTCAGATGAAACAAAACAAGAGAGAACAATAAACCTAGGGGGGGAGAAGTGAGGAAAAGGGCCACCATTATTTAAAAAAATCAAAAGTTACTCAGGTGAGTGCTATTACACACACACACACACACACACACACACATGCAATTATATATATTATACATACACATACATATACATGTACACACACATTCCTTGACTTTAAACAAAGTAAACCTAGATTTAAACACACTCATTGCTAATAATTTTATCACCCAAGGTAACTCTACACACACACACACACACACACACACACACACGAGTAAGAAGCTATTAGATAGTTGAACATACTTGTGCAACATTTGTACCCAGCTACTATGCATTGGCTTGTGTTATTTTGAGGGTTCTGATGTCTTTTGAATCTCTTCAAAAGAAAAAAAAATGTATTACTAGTTGGAATGGATATGTATTTTACAGTATCAACCAAAGGCACTGGAAATAAGTAGGGACCTGCCATGCTAGGTACTGTTACAGCACATGGACAGATTTGGTCCATGTCACAAAGAGGTTAATATTGCATGTTTCATGCTGTCCTGGTGCCTTGATCACACTCCAATTAAAAGTATTCATGTGTAGAAGTCCCCTGATGGTTCTGAAAAATACAGCACATGAAACACCAAAAATCTAAAGTTTCAGACGTTCAAGGTGACCAAAAAAGTGGGGGGGGGGGGAGATTTTAAATTAGACCAGAAAAAGAAAACCTCCAGGCTAAGAGATTTTTCTTGGAGCACAATTCACTAGAACAATACAGGCGGGAAAGTGTCAAACCACTTCTAGTGTTAGCATTAAAGAAGGTTTTTGAAACTGCTCACGTTAAACTGATCTGAGCTAAAAGAAGCAAATAGTGGATTTTAATGATACATTAAACAAATGGCTTAGCTCTGAGACAGCTACTTTATTCTAGCACTTTGATAATACATCTTCATTTTCTCTGTTCTATAATGGTAATGGCAAAAGAGAAGTTAGTGAATACAGGAAAAGCACTTTTGCACTGCATGTAACCTATATTAGATTTGAATATTCCATTTCAAAACAAATCTTGCTTTCATTTCAAAACAAATCTATACAGTTTTACTTCATAAATAATGATGCTACAAAAAAAGAAAAACCCCAAGTTAATTTTTTTTCCCATTGTGCTTCTTTACATTCATATCGAGGTTTGCAGCTGGGAAATGGTGTCCTCTGATTCCAGACAGACGCAGAAGAAACACAATCTGCATAAAAAGCCGCGAGAGCCACAGAACTGAGGTCTTCCCGGATTTGAGCTTAGCCCTCTGCATTCTAAGTTTGCAAGTAAAGTTTTAGCCTTCCTATATGCAAAGTCACCCTGACAATGTAAAAATGATACATATTTGACCCACTGTGTTCACATCCCATCAGATTTAGACAAGAGGGTCAAAAAAGGAGGCAATTTTCCACACTCACCTTAACAGAACGTCATCTAGGAAACCTAATTTTCAAGTGCTTGATGTAGTTCCCTTAAAAAGTGAACAGGAGTTTCCCACTCACTGCAAAAAGAGTAACATCTTAAAGCTTTTCAAATGCCAACCTTCTGAAACAGTTTAATGCTGCATGACAAACCAGTAGGGAATCCAAGAACAGGTGAGGGGGGTACAGGCCCCCACTGTGGCTGTGCCATGTATACGCAGTGAGCTCACAGCATGGTCAGTGCAGGCTGCTTTTTCTGCATTAGCATCAAGCTCTGAGTTCATCAGCTGAAAGGGGCTGGAGCTGGTCAAAGCTGCTGCTGTTTGCCCTTCTCCTCCCTGTCCCTCCCCACTGAATTCAACAGCAGGGGAAAGCAGGGGACAAATGGTGGTGGCATTACTCTATGGTGTGAAGCCATGTGAAAGCAGGATCTGCAGGCAGACCTCACGCTGAGAGCTCATGTAAGGTACAGTCAAAGAGGGGTACAGCTGCACCTCCAAACCCGCTCTGGATCCACCCCTAGACATAAAAGTATTCCCTTGCCCACTACAGATTCACATGCCTCTCGTATCATAATAGAGGCAGTTAGCTGTGTTAGTCTGAAGTCAAATAGAAGGCAATGTAGGGTTGCACCTTATAGATTAAATAAAATCAGAGATGCATATGGTTTCTTGAGCAATGGTGTTTGTTCTCCATCAGATGCAAGGACGTGCAGAGAGCAAACTATCAAACAGAAAGAGTGATTTGAATACAAAAGATAGGGCAGCGAAAGAAAGGAAGGAGAGTGGAAGGTGCTAAAATCGGCAAAGGAAGTTGAAGAGAAAAACAAAGCAAAATACCCATAGGGATATGGGGATCAAAGCTAATCCATATAATGGCAGAAGTAACTGTAGTTTCTGTTTAGACTATACTTAAAAACAATCCAGTCTGTGGATGATTTTTTATTCCCCAATTTTGCATTTAAGTCACTTTTCAAAGTTCTGTTCTTTAATAATAGTTACTCTAATGCCAACAATGAGATGCCCAGGGAGGTTAAAATGTGTTCTGCCACAGGCTTTTGTGGAGACATTGGAAGGGGACCGTACTAGAATAACTTAATATCCTAACAGGAATGCTTGCATCTTCTCTGAAGTAACTGTATTTGCAAGAGTAGTTACATGGCCATGCAGATTAATTTTCTTATGCTTAGGGTAACCACATGCCTCTGATTGGGTGGGAGAGTCCCAGATTTCTCAGTCCATCCTGGCATCCTGGCCAGTTGGTCTAACTTGAAGCAAAAGTTATGGATTTGGCTGCTGCAGTCAGAGGCAGAGGTTGCTGCTGCCTCCAGTGCCCAGCTCCTGCTGAGCTGCAGTTGGAGATGGGGGGCGGAGGGTCGGGTTGGGTGCTGCTCCTCAGCTGGGATTGCTGCCTGCCAATGGCAGCCTTGTGCCCTGCTGCTGCAGCCACTGCCAAGGCCCAAGCTGTGTGTGGTAGCTCTGGGCAACTGCCAGGGGTACGGGGGGAGGAAGAGCTCCCAGCTGGGTCCAGCCGCTGCACGCGGGAGATGGAGCCCAGCTGTGGGCCTCCACACTATCCTGTTCTGCCCCACTATCAGGGCTCCTGGGAGCTGTGGGGTCAGGGGTGTGTGTGCATGTGTGTGTATACATACGTGTGTGTGCACAAGCATGCACAGGGGAGTGTACTTGCACGCATGTGTGTGCACACACTCATGTGAGCTTGGCAGGAGGTCACATGCAGGCTGGCATCCCTTCTCCTGGATTCCCTTAACTATAATATAGTCACTCTAATCATGCTAGACATGATATGCATTAACCATCTTCCAAGCATCAGGTCAGTCCCTTGATAACCTTTAGGGGTAGGGTTCTTTGATTGCATTTCTTTGCAGTGAAATGCAGTCATGGAGGACCATTTTGGTTACTCTGAAGTGATTATATCTTGAGAGAGAGAGAGAGAGGGAGAGAGAGAGAATACTGTGGTGTTTTGTTTTGTTTTTAAATCATATTTCCAAATATACATAAAGATACAAAAAAGCCTTTGGCAGAACACTTTATGAAAATAAGAAAATTTTCAAGATTAGAAATACTTCGATCAGCTCCAGAGTTACCTGAAACAATACTAGTATACATAAATAAATAAATAAAATAAAATAAAAATCTTGAACTGAATTTTCTTTTAACCAAATGTTTTTGAAACTTCAAAATTTGAAAAATGTGTCAACTATTCCTAGAAGCAAAAACAAACAGAAAAGAAAATAAAATCTAACCATTTACTGGAAGCTCTTTTGTTACAAGCAACACTTTTCACATAGATACCTTTTCCTCAGATGCATCTAGATTAAAAGTTCTTTTGGGCCATTTACTCCTGCTAGCCAGGATACAGACCAGTGGATCACTGACTTTGAGTTTGAGCAGTCATTCCTTATATTACTTAGAGAAGAAAGAGCTCCAAGCTTTACATCTTCTAAGACAATTTCCCTACTGTACTGTAGGCTACTAAAAGTGTGAATGTCAGCAGGAGTCATCAGCTCCAGTATGACAGGCTTGTAGCTGGCAGACTACTGGAGATTTGAGCTTCCCTTATAACAGAAAAAGCCTCTAAGCGCTTTTCCTTAGGAGAAAATATGATGGAATTGCTATGTACTTTACAAACATATAATTAGACAGTCACTTCCTTGAAAAGTCTATGATCTAAATGGACAAGAAACACTGCACATCGCTGATTAGGGCAGAGGACAGGAATGAGCGTGCACGCACACACACACGGATCGACATGATATTTGATGTGCCACCTTACGAGCTACAATTTTTATAATATTTCTCCATCTTTTCCTTACCTCATTTACCCTTCTGATTTTATTCCTCCAATCTACATGCTTTTGCATACACTTTCTTCCATATTTCATATATTATGAATCATCCCTTTGAGCCATAGTCATTCCTCCCTGTTAGCTAACTCAGGGATATCCTGTTGCTCTTCTCATACTCATCACCTAATAGTCTGATCTCCCAGCCCCATCAATGTGGCTATAAACACTTCACACTCCGTTGAGCCAGGTGGCAGCTGTTTTCTTTGCTGTTCATCAGTCTGTATTTCTGGATAGAAATAAGAGTGTTCTTTGTGGGTTCCTGCTCTAGGAAGTGCAGCTGGTTGACTTGGGAAATTTGCTCTCACTGGGCAGTATGGCTATGTTGTGTATTCATGCTTGCCAGGGTGGTTCACCTCAGGACAATGCAAGTTATTTTAATACTGTCCATGGAAAGACAATGTGAACTGCCAGATTGAGAAGGGATATGCATCTCATAAAACTGAAAAAGGAGAGATTATTTAAAACTACAGTGTTAGTGCTGGAAGAAGTGGGACACAGTCTCATTCTTGTACCTTCTTGCCTGGTAGGGAGGTAGCCACTAAAAGGCTCTGTGATAAGTAGAAAGTATGGTCTACATCTGCCAGACATTCCACATGGTACACAGGTCCCCCTCCTTGTCTTTCACAGGCCCTAATCCTATTCATATTGTATACAGAACTATAAGGCTAGGGACAGACGTTACACATAAATCAATCTAAGTGATCAGAAACTGGTTTAAACCTGTAACAGAACAGATGTTCAGTTCACATAAACCAGTTTGAAAATGGCTGACACTAGTTTGAGATAAACCTGGTTGAATGTAATATCAGACTTAATTGATTGGGTCAAACTGCTTTATGCAATGTGTCCTATACCCCTTCCTGGTTTAACTTAAACCAGACTCCCCCAGCATCCCGGCATGATCTCTGGGCTCGGCTCTCTGCTCCACAGCAGAGTTGGCCCCTCCCCTCTCCTCCCTAGCTGGAGCTCTGGCAAAGACTGCAGATATCTGCCTGTCTTCTCTCCCCCCTGCTCCCCTCATCACTCCCTGCTCAAGCAGGGATTCCTCCCTCCCCTGTGCCTTACACCTCTCAGCATTAGCTAGCAGACCACATGCTGGCTACGGTCCATGCTGTAGCAGACATAGAATCATAGAAGTAGGGTTGGAAGGGACCTTGTAGATCTTCAAGTCCAACCCCCTGCCTGGGCAGGAGGAAAACTGGGCTCAAATGACCCCAGCCAGGTAGGCATTGAGCCGCTTCTTAAAGACCCCCAGGGTAGGAGCCAGCACCACTTCCCTTAGAAGTTGGTTCCAGATCCTACCC
>NW_005842232.1:675624-707632 GCF_000455745.1 Alligator sinensis | reverse complement strand
CCCAGAATTGCACACAGTACTCCAACTGCGGTCTGACCAGCTCCCGATAGAGGGGAAGTATCACCTCCTTGGACCTATTCGTCATGCATCTGCTGATGCACGATAAAGTGCCATTGGCTTTTCTGATGGCTTCGTCACACTGCCGACTCATGTTCATCTTGGAGTCCACTAGTACTCCAAGATCCCTTTCCACTTCCGTGCCACCCAGCAGGTCATTCCCTAGGCTGTAGGTGTGCTGGACATTTTTCCTCCCTAGGTGCAGCACTTTGCATTTCTCCTTGTTGAACTGCATTCTGTTGTTTTCTGCCCACTTGTCCAACCTGTCCAGGTCTGCTTGCAGCTGTCCCCTGCCCTCCGGCATGTCCACTTCTCCCCATAGCTTTGTGTTATCTGCAAACTTGGACAGAGTACATTTCACTCCCTCGTCCAAGTCACTGATGAAGACATTAAAGAGTATCGGTCCAAGGACCAAGCCCTGCAGGACCCCACTGCCCACACCCTTCCAGGTCGAAGCCGACCCATCCACCACGACTCTCTGGGTGCGACCCTCCAGCCAATTTGCCACCCACCGGACTGTGTAGTCATCCAAGTCACAGCCTCTTAACTTGTTCACCAGTATGGGGTGGGATACCATATCGAAGGCCTTCCTGAAGTCTAAGTATACGACATCCACCCCTCCTCCTGTGTCCAGGCATTTCGTAACCTGGTCATAAAAAGAGACTAGATTGGTCAGGCACGATCTGCCTGCCACAAACCCATACTGGTTTCCCCTCAGCATAATTTGTCCTGCCGGGCTCTCGCATATGTGAGCCTTGATAATTTTTTCAACGACTTTGCCAAGGATGGAGGTGAGACTGACATTGAGACTCTCAATGTTGTCCACATCCCTCTTGAAGTGGGGTGCCCAGAACTGGACACAGTACTCCAGCTGTGGCCTGACCAGTGTCACGTAGACCTCCTTGGCCCTACTTGAGATGCATGAGACAGTACAAAGGCAGACAGGACAGTGTCAGCTTAGGGCTTTTTGTAAGTAATCAACATAATGTCCCTCCTTAGAATGTTCCCTTCCTTGGAAAAAGTTGTTTAAGAAGAGCTTGAACTAATGAGAAAGGCTTTGTTTTCTGATGGGGTGATAAATGCTCTGTTATCAAGGGGTGGGGGAGGGGGAGCTCTCTAATCAGAGGTCCTGCTAAGGCCTGGCCATACTCCCACTCAGCTCAGCACTATGGGAGGAAAGAGAGGGCTTGCTGTAATGCACCCTGGCTTCTAGCCTGAGCCACTTCAAGCATGTGCCTGCATTTTTGGGATGTCTGTGTGATTACAAACTGGTTCAGCCTATCCAGGTTAGACTAACCTGCAAAGATTGAATCAATTCAGGCTAAGGCTTTTTGAATGTCTGTCCTTAGCTTGAGGGATGAGGGAGTAAACTGAGATTGAGAATGACAAGAATGAGGCCAGCATATATTAACCTGTTCTTCCTAGTAAATTGCAAAGGAAATGTGGGTAGTAACCTTTAACCCCATTTTACCTGTGCTTGATGTCAGTGCATAGGACAGAGAACAGAACAACCACAAATTCACAGGTAATTTTCCTTCCCCAAATATGTTCTGTTTTCTTAGAAGGCCCATATCTCCAAAAGACACTTCGGTGTCTTTCATTGATTTCAAGGAGCCAGCAAATCCTGCCTTCCCATGGGCAACCAGCATTTTTGTTTTTCATCCTGATGGTTTTAATAGCATCTACAGATTGTGAACAAGTGTTTGCTACACTTTGTCTAGGTTTAGGTGGCATACTTTCATCTGCCTAAACTTAGACTGAGAGAAGCACATGCAGCTGTTTGTCACTGCCAGGAGTGACACATGCAGCCTGAGATAAGTAACCTGAGGTGTGGTGAAGGACTGGTTGGATTGGGTTGGGGTGGGGTTTACAGGTCTGAGGGTGGTAGGAATACCACAACCTCAGGGCTGAGGCAGGTGGCTGGGCTTTCCCAGCCCCAGGGCTGTGCTGTGAACATGTGCAGACATTCACTAGATTAAAGTTAACCCCTTCCTGGATCAGGTTAGCCCTTTTTACATCTAAAGCTAGTGCAATATGTTTTTGGCCAAATTAAGTCCTCTGAACACCTGCATAAGTCAGCATTTAGATTATCCTAACCCTGGTTATATTGATCTGAAAGTAATGCCTGTATGTCCCCAGAGTCTGCTTCTATACCCTGGCTGTCTATAACCCAAATTATTATAGACAGATGATTTATGCTTCATGCTGAATCAGTCCAGTTCTTATATTTTTGCCTTCCAATCCCCACTCAAAAAGAGAATGTTAGAGGCTTTGTCCACCACTTGGGGCAGATCCAGAATCTTAACCCTATTCACCTTGATTCCTTTGTGTTTGAGCTGGTCCCCTGGTACAGCATCTGCCCTGGGCTTCCCTGCATACTGCCTGTGGGCAGTATTTCTCTGTCAGCTGCAATATGTTTCAACACTTAGTGCAGTCTTAACAGATTTTGTAGGCACGCACTGCAATACAACCTGACATTCTGGTCACCACAAATGCCAACTCATCTTTTCCTCCGACATTTGGCCGTTCCATTTTGCTACATAATGGTGAAAGGGAGTAACCAAGTGAAATAAGGTATGTGTGTGCTTAATATAATATCACTGTATTCAAGGAAGGGATTTTGGCAAAAGAATTATTTGTATCCCAACTCTGATGAGCACCAGTGCTTTAATGTAAAATGTGCACTATCCTGTATAAATTGTACTGAGGGGAGATGGGGGTTAGTGCCAACTCTTGTTATTCATTGCCATTCTAGCTCTTGTGAACTGGATCACAGATGACTATAAACAGAAATAGTTATCAAGGCAGAAAGTGAAGTTTACTGTATGTCAAGATATCAGAAAATATCAAGAACAGTATTTGTGGAAATCTCTGTAACAGTCCTAATCATTAATTAGGTGGAAAATTAATATAATTTTGGACCACTTAATCATTGGACCTCAGCTTCCATCAATACAAGCTCTTTTCTGAGTGTGCAGAACTGCAGGTGCATTTCCTCTGCCTGGAGACTTCTCAAAATTGTCAGGCTGGATTTAATTTAGGAAAGTAACTCCTTCAAGGCCCTTCCTGCTTTTCAAACTCATTGATCCCCACCACAGTCAGTCATGTCACAACTGCCAGTGTATGTATTAATCTCAAAAGAAAACATCTTATTTTAAGTGTTACAAGTTGAGCTCCATTCACCAACAGATCAACTATAGCATATGCAGCAGCACCACCACCACAAATTTCCTGACACTATAGTATTCTGTACATTTGCTGGAGGGACTATGACACTGCAGTTTAAACGTATGGTGACATATTAGAGCTAACTTTAATTGAGGTAGCTCAGGTACTCATAGCAGTGTGGCTATAGCAAATGAGAGCAATAGACTCCCCAACCACCTCTGGCTATTTACCCAGGGGCCTTGGGAGGGTTTCCAGAGTCTTCACTGGGTCTGAAGTACTATGTGGTACTAGTTCCAGCACTTCCCAGTTAAAAGCTAGCTCTGCTATGCCTGTTGCAATCATACATATAGATTTCAGTGTAGACAAAACCTTAGGGTAAAAGGGCACTATAGTCTCAGTGTCATTTCAATCCTTAGCCCTGTAGAGCCAATTCAATTCTACAGAGGTTATCCACAACGAGGTCAGCTGCTACGAGCTGTAGCAGTTGTTTCTGGTGATGAGGATACCTGTCATGCAGGAACAGAACTAAGTTTTCATTATAAAAACATCAATAGAGCAACGTACCAATTACAGACAGGAAGGTCAGGTTTTGGTACATAAAGAAGCATGAGAGGTTAGCGAATCAAATACAAATGAGGCTGATCAAACAGTTGAACATTAGCTTTACATACTTGTTTGTCTGACTTTATGGAATATTTTATCAGCTGTTTTATACACATAAGAGAGCTAGAAAAGAACATCAGAAGCAACTGAGATCAGAGATTGATCCTGGTTCTCTAACCAAAAAGTTAGAATTTAAATATGCAACATTTAAATTTCAGACATAGGGAGGCTCTCACACTTCAGGTAAAATGTGCACATCTATAAAAGATTGAAGGTTGCGATTAGAGTTCATATAGATGGTACAAAATGAGCAGGATACACTTTCATGTTAGTACTACTTATATTGCAAGCTTTATGCACAGTACATTTCAATTTTAGATGGAGCCTTTATTTAGTAGTCATCCTTTAATACAAGTTTTCTACAGAAAAGTAGAACTTGTAGCTAAAATAGAATATGCCAACCACACTATCATGTACAAAGATCTTATGTGCTACAGCTCAAACCATACACTGTCTCTTTCAAGAACAGCTAATTATTACATGTAATGTAACTTAGATTTAATTTATACACGGCTGTTCCTCATTTTAGAGAAGAAACAATAGTCTAGTTATAAATCTAGTAATTTTATCTGTCAACATTTTCCTCCTTGCTGTGAAAACCTTTTGCAAGCTTTATTTTAGAGCTTTAATAAGTGCATTTAAAAAAAATGCATTTCCGTAATAAAATTTTGACAAAAGGTATAACTGAAGAGCTTTAATAGCATATCTTTTAATAATGAGGTAAGAGAATGTCAGATTACCTTTTCAATGTCTCATGAGAGAGAACTTTTAATGGGAGAATTATTTTACTGGGGGAAATCAGTAGACTATACTAAAAGCCCTATACGTGTAGGGCTCTGTGTATTACCACATGGCAAAAATTGTATACGAACAGAACTGATATAGTTTTGCCCAACAGAGACTCAGATTCATGTCCACATTTCCCCAGTCCTCCACTTCTCTGGTTTCCAGACCTGGGACACCTCATCATATAGATCCAGTTTTTTGATCTATTTGGAGTTGTAGACTACTAAAATGCTAGCCACCACATGAACTATATAAAAAGAAACTTCAGCCAGCTGTAGAGAGAAGGAACAGTAGCTAAGCTTTTTTCTTGAGTGCTAGAACACTCTTTTTTTATTGCAATGGATGACAAGGCTCTTAAGAAAAAATCCAGACATTTTCCATAGATTTATCCCAGATTGAACCATCTGTCCCTCTAAATTTCACAAGGGGAACTGAATCTATGAATTTGCAGTGATGCATAGAAGTAGCTTAGTAGTTGGATGCTGATGAGAGAGATTACTAGATAGGGACAAAAGAAAAATGTTAACCCACTGTCAAACCCATGCAGGTTTTTTGAGGGGGACATGAAATCTAAGAGAACGACAACAAACTCTGCTTTTGTTTTTGAAGCTCTAAAAAGTGTTCAAGTTGAGTTTGAATGATAAGCAAAGGGTTGAGTCCATTCATTCTTATTTTATCCAAACAAGACAGCATTTGGCCTTAATATATATCACAGAGGATGATGTTCGCAGGGGAGAGACAACTGGATTATTCTTCACAGAACATTCCACCTTCTTGAAACTTCTGTTTTATGGGGCTGAAACGGATGCCCCAATTTCATTAACTGGAAAGTCTTCTAGTGGTAGGGTGACCATATGTCCCAGATTGGCCTGGATAGTCCTGGATTTCAGAGGCTAGCCCTGGCTCTCCAGTGAAAGTTAAAAAGAGGGTCCTGGGCACTGAAGCACAGTTGCAGGAACTGTGGAATAGGAAGCCCTATTAATACTAATTGTTATTTCACAGGTGATTGTTAATACCTGTGAAGAAAAGTCATTAACGGGCATTGGCTCCCTGTGACCTGCAGCCTGCAATAGTGGGGGGGAGGAGGGGAAGGGCAGGCTGCATCCTGGATTTCACATTGTCCCATATAATCACCCTATCTAGTGGCCATCCTCATTACAGTACTATTTACTGCTTCATGCAAGAGAGGTCTCACCTAATCTAAGACCTCTTTGATTAAGCTCACAAGGATGGGGCAACTTGGTTGGTTACATTGATTCATTGCAACTAAGTTCTCTCTTCCTCCCTTTCTGTGAAGTGTCCTGGTGATTTTATACTCTCCCTTTAGAGATCAGGCTCATCATCTTCCTCCACAGACATCACTTCACTCTAGCTTAAATGTAGTAAAAATAAATTCAGTTCTGTGGTAGACTCTGAAGAAATAAAAAATGAGGTCAGAGAAAATTTGAATGCTTGGAATGTATTCTTAAAATTCATTGCACGGGGAGGAGAGATACAGGAGAATTCCTTGAACAAGAGAATTCAAAGAAATGATAAAAAACAATGCTTTTTTCATAGTTCTGACTACTGCTGGTACTTCTGACCTCTCTCTCATCATTGAACTTTAAAAGAGTAAAAGAAAGAGCCAGCCTTTGAGAACTCCAACCAAGCAGAAAATATTTAGAGGGCAGAAGCTATTTGTGGGCAACCCTTTTATAGACGGACTGGATTATTCTTAGCATAGGGCTAGAATTCTTGTTTTATGTAAACGGTGAGTCATTGTTCTTGTGATCAGCACTTCTGTATGGGTGAGTTATACTATTTGGTGTCCAGTTGTTGTGAAATAACTTCACAGCGCAAACAGGTAAATGAATGATAAACTTGCACCTGAATCAAAGAAAGGTGGACTGCATGTCTGACCTATCTGTTTACATAAACATTCATTAAATAAATATATATATATATATATATATAAAATATACATATGCATACACATACATACACACACACATGCACATATACACATATATTACACATACACACCCATAAATACTTAAGTGAGCTGCTATTTTAATAATGGTGAAAAGTGGAAATTGGATATAAAATAGTTAATATTATGACATATATTATATATTATAACTATTATAAAATAGTTAAGATGAAATGACTAAGTTACATTTAAATGATTTTTTAAAATTATCATTGTATCCTAGCCACAAAGGGAAAAAAATCCCCATAATTATGCCAGGGTCCAATCATGCTTTGAGTGGAAATATTTGGTAAATATTCACCAAATTGAGCAGAGCTAGCAACTGAGTTGAGGCAGGGGAAGGGAGATGAAAGGACAGGAATAAGAAATATTTCTTGATCAGAGGGTTGTAGATTTCCTTCTTGATCTCCTGCCCTGACTACTTGGTGAGACTCTTCTCTTTTGTGTTTCTTTCTTCCTCTCTCCCGCTCTTATGTAAAAACAAAATATTTCTTTAAACTCTTCTTTGCCTTCACTGCTTGCGGAAGATAATGGACTCTCAGTGTTGGAGATGCTCCACGCTGTCTCTGTGCACAGCAGTAGAAAAAGCCATATCAGCATCAGTGCATCTTACCTTGCACCACTCAAACTTTGGCTTTCTGAGATTTCCAAATGTAACTTTTCTGTTAGGCACTGTATGACAATAACAAGGACCAAGCTCACCTTTAGGCTAGGGACAGAAATTGCACATCAACTGGTATAAGTGATAGGTAACTGATTCAAATCTGTAACACAACAGAAATTCAGTGTATATAAACTGCTTTCAAAATAGCTGAAACTGATTTAAGATAAACCTGGATGGATGTAGTGTCAGACTTAACTAATTTAGGTTAAATCAGTTTATTGAACTTCTGTCCAAGATGGTCCAAGATGCCCTCCAGATTCAAGTTAACTCATAGTCCCCCAGCATCCTAGGATGCTTTTCACCCCCCTTGCAAAAGCCCTCTCACCGGGTAGGCAGGCTAGCCTTGGTGCAAGCTGTCTGATGCAGCCAGGCAGGAAGGTATGCTGTAGCACCCCCCAGTTTCTGGCCTGGGCTACTGTAGGCATTTCCTGCTGCATTCATCAAAATTGAATATCTGTTCACTTGTTTATTGGTTCAATCTGTGCATCTTAGATTAACTTGAGAAGATTGAATTGACTCAGCCTTGGGCCTTTTGACTGTCTGTATTTAGCTTTAGCAGTTTTACACCACTTTTCAAATATAGCATGAGCCCCCAGCCAGAAACCAGGGGAAAGAAATTTTAAATGTGTGTTCTAATGTGAGCATACTTCCCTACTCGCATGCAAGTGTGAAACAAGATATATTACAAAGGCAAAAAGGGACCAAGCATACATCTTAAGAAAAAAACAAACTATTAACCCTTAACTATAAGTTCAAGCCTGATCTCAGTCACAGTCACCAACAAACCAACCTGTGGAGCTATCATCTAGTGCAGTCAGTTGGAAGGTGAGTTTCACCCTTGGCTGCCATCTAGAGGCTCTGCCAGCTATACCACCCAAGTAGCAAGTGCTGGGAAAGGAGGCCTGTACCAGAGCTGCTGGGGTGTGATGCTGGGGGTGGTGTCAGTGAAGAGTACTGCTAGGATGTGATGCTAAGGAGTGTTGCTCTGGCCACTGCATCCAGGGGTCTCTGTCCCTTCTCCATGCCACCAAAGGTCTTTGTCAATCCTCTTCAGGTTGCTATGCAATCCCAAATCTTTTAGACCTGGCCCTATGTTAGTGATAAGTGAAGGGATTTTTTTCAGGTCTTTTTATTATAGTAAACCACCTAGACCCATGATAGAATTCTAGGTTTAGAAGCACTTTCATTTCGAGAAGGTGATTGAAGGCATTTAGGGACTGACTTCTGCATAGAATCTTTTCACTCCCATACTTTGGACCAAAACTGAGAGCTACCCAGTCCAGACCTCTGCAAAGATAACAGTGAAGTGACTTCTGTAATTTCCCACTGACAATATCTGATATCTACATTCAAATTCAATTTTTTTCATTGATGGTAGCTCCCCCCATGCATGTGCACGCACATGCGTGCGCACGCACACACACGTACACACACATACACACTCTCCAAAATTCCAGCACATGGCCCTGATACATTTTATGTTTATGTTTTAATATAATAATGGATTTTATTTTTCCTTCTACTAGAAATAGACCCAAGTAAAGCACCAACATTGACATTCCTTTAAGTTAAACTCAGAGCATATCCCAGTTACAGTACCTTTTAAAATTTCTTTTGCCTTCATATTGTATATTGCCGCAGCTCTTACTTTTACAAAAACCGGAGCATAAAGCCTAGATCTGATCAAATTATATTTGCAGAAGCTTGTATCCCTCTCCAAACCTTGTTCTGTAACTCAATTGTTATACCCAATAGAACATGTTTAAGTCATAATGCCAGAAAGGACCATGCAATCATTTAATCTGACCTCCTGGGCTAAGTACAATCAGTCAAAAAGCTAAGGCTGAATTAATTCAGTCTTTGCAAGTTAGTGTAAGCTCTATAGATTGAACCAATAAACAAGTGAACAGACATTTACTTTTGATTAAGGAAATGCAGCCACTTACCTGCAGTGGCCCAGACCAGAAGCCAGGGGGAACTAGACCATGCCTTCCTGCTCAGTTGGAGCAGACAGCTTGGGCCAAGCCTTGTCCACTCAACCTGTGAGGGAAAGTTTGCAGGGGGAGGTACAAAATATCTTGGGATGGGAGGGCTGCAAGTTAACTTGAATCTGGAGGGGGATCTCATACAGAAATTCAATATACAAATTTAACCTAAGTCAGTTAAGTCTGATCCTACATCCATCCACATTTTATTTAAACTGATTTTAGCTATTTTGAAAGTGGTTTATATGCACTGAACTTCTGCCATGATAAAGATTTGAACTGGTTTCCTATCACTTATACCTGTTTGCGTGTAATTTCTGTGCCTAGTCCTGCATAATGTAGCCCATAAAACTGCTCCGAATTCTGGTTAGAATTAACACACAATCTTTTTGCAAACATCCTTCTTGATTGAAAATAAATTAAAAAAAAATAATAGTCACACCGCTTTCCAGTAATGGAGAATCCACCTATAGCAAAACTAGTCTTTTGGTTAGTTACTCTCACTAGAAACAGATTCACCTATTTCTAGTGGTGATGCATAGGGGGTGCATGTGCACCCCCTGAAAATACTGGTGCACCCCCTGATCAGCCACACTCGCCACTTAGGTGATGGGCAATGGGGGCAGGCGGGAGCCCTGATGTCCCCCTGCAAGCACTGGCCTATCACTGCAGCTGCTCTCAGAAGTGGCCACAGCCACTCCCAGGATCAGCTGCAGTGATCGGCTGCAGGAAACCACCCCGCCAGGCAGCATGATCTGCCATGGGGGGACCACCCCGGGCAGCAAGATTGGCCATGGGGGACCCTCCCCTGGGCAGCAAGACTGGTCAAAGGGGGGCATGTGCCCTCCCTAAGGCGGCACCAGTCACCCATGCCTATTTCTAGTCTGAATCTGTTTAACTTTCAGTCACTGAATTTTATTATAGCCCTTCCTGCTAGATTAAAGAACTCTCAGGTTTCTATTCCCACTGTACATATTTATAGACTATGATCAAATTGCCCCTAAAACTTCTCCTTGATACATTCGATTGAGCCATTTGGCTCAATCGTTATGTTTTCCAGTTTGTCTATCATTATGTTTTCCAGTTCTTTAATTACTCTCATAGATCTTTACTGAACCTGTTTTGACATCCTTCTTGAATCATTGACAGCAGAACTGGACAGCATATCCCAGCTGTGGTTGCAGCAGTGCCAAATACTGTGGCAATATTTGATATACTCTTATAACATATTCACCACGCTCCTCACAACATCACATAGGCAGATTATGTTCAGCTGAATGACCATCTTTCCCTCCATCTCTTTCTGCCCAGGATAGAATGTAGGATAAGAGAAGTCTTCCCTCCTATTATCTTCCATTTGGTTGTAGTGGAAACCCTAATTTACTAAGCAATTTTGAATGCTACAAAATGATTTACCCCAAGCTCTATGTGTTATTGGAAAACCTTGCTGATAACATATTTTCTTCCAGGTAACTGACAAACCACTTGAGACAGTCTCTTAATGATGATGCCCTGGTTAATATTACAGGTTGAGATTTACCCATTACCGAGTCTTTTTTTTTTTTAATGTGTGCCAAGTTTCTTTTGGATCATTCTGGCTTCTTAATCAAATTGCCATACAGCACCAACTCAGCTGCCTTACAGAGGTCTATCATGTCAACACTTATCTTTATCAAGAAACTGTGTGATCTCAAGTAGTCTCAGTCTGTTTGCTATTTTGTGGGCATGTCTACACATCCAATTAATGGGTGTGTTTACACAATATGTTTACCATGCAGTAGACTAATTAGCTGTGTAGTAAATGTCAAATGTCTACATGTGTGCCCTTATTAAGCTGGAGTAAACTAATTTACTATGCAGCAGGATGGTGTTTGTAAAAACAAGTACTATCCTGCCGTGGAGTAAAAAACTCTGTAGCAGTGCATGTGTAGACACTATCCTGGCTGGTTGGGGCATAAGGGTGCTTCAACATGGGGGCTGCATGCTGGCTAGCCCTGTACTGAATCACCTTCATGTGCCAGGCAGCCCCTTCACAGCACACTGAGCCAGAGGGGAGCAGCCCCAGGCTGGCAGGCTGAACCCTAGGGGCCCTTGGCACCTGGGGTTACTCCAACCTGGCTCAACATGCTGCGATCCTGGGTGCACATGCAAACAGCAATAAACTCTGCTGAAGCACCCTCATGCTCCAACCAGCTGGGGCAGCATCTACACATGCACTGCCACAGAGTTTTTTACTATGTGGCAGGATAATACTTGTATTTACAAATGCCATCCCGCAGCAAAGTAAATTAGTTTACTCCAGCCTAATATGGGTGCATGTGTAGATGCCAAGGTGTTTACTGTGCAGCTAATTAGGCTACTGCGTAGTAAATATCTCATGTAGATGTGCCCTGTAGGAATTATAGTCCCCTGTTTACTGTACATTTTGTCCTTTCAAATATTCCTTGGCTTTCATAACAACGTACCTTTTCTAAGCACATACAACATTAAGAATGTCAGAATGATGCAGTCATACAGATATGAGAGATTTATTTAAATTAAAGAAATGTGGATTTTATCCTCACTGATGTTAATGGGTCAGTACATCTTCATGAATCATAAAAGAACAGAGTGCTCTAATCTATGCAAATATTTAGCTGAAGTCTAGCTGAGTAGCACCTAGAGGATAGCCTGAGGACAAGGAGAAAATTGTGACAGAGTGAGAGTAAAGTAGTTCTGCCTGAATGGTTACATTGTTTGAGAGATATGTAAGTTGAAACGTTTAGATGATTGCCAGTTCATCCAAGGCTCCAGAAAGGACATTTGCATTTGAGTTCAGCCTTAAAGCAACAGCAACAACAACATACTCTTGTGCCACTGTGGGTCAGCCTAGGAGATCTGCCTAAAATCTGTGAGCTAGGTAGAAGACACCTTTGAACCACTATGAACAAATACAGAGAATATGTTGGTCTCAGTCTGAGAGGATGCCCATCATTTGTCTTCCTGTCTAGAAAAACAATAATAATATAAAAAGGATTTCCTGGGGAAAAGGGAATTGTAGACATATCCTGATAGAACACTGTGTGATGAGAACTACCGAGAGTGGGATGAAAAAAATAAAGATAAGTCATTTCAGTGATATAATCTACAGTGTAAAAATAAAGAGAGGTTACCATCAACTTTACATTGATCATACTAGTGCTTTTTAACTCAGCGTATGACGGGTACATCACATTCAGTTGATCATCTGAGAAGTCTATCATCCTATTTATCTTCTCTGGTACCTTTTCATCCCTGATATTTCTTCACTAAATTTTCTAAAATGTCATGCATGTACTCCGACAAGGTGGTTTCCGTACAACACCATGAATGAGTTCATGCACTTTGTGCAACCATGATGAGGTATACAGATAAGCAATATTCATGCTGTATGACAAGGCATATATTACACACTGTGGGCTGTTTTTCAGAAATGTGTTATTGGAATGGGGATTCTCAGTTTTGGGTGTCCAAACTGGGCATCTTTGGTGGGCCAAGACGGGCATCCAAAAAGTGAAGACAGTTAGGACTGGTTCCACTAAAAAATGTATGTATATGTTTACTACGGTGCCTAGCACCTTTTACATATCTATGGAAAAAGGATAAAGGGATTGTAACAGGAAAAGTAATAGCAAAAATGTTCAAAGAAAATAGTTCTTCAGAGAAAAATAAATATCTAAAACTGACTCTATTAACATCAGTGGGAGTTTCTTGTACTCAACAGAAGTTAGAAGAGTATCCAAGCGTACATTGGAGAAACAGACAAATTAAAACATTTTTAATAAATGTTTAGAGAATTCTAAGGGTCATACTAGAACTAAGGACATCAGAAGACAGAGACATTACTCTATGAGAAACCAGAGCTGTGAGATGTTGCTTGGATTAGAAAGAAGAACATGACACTTCCAAGATAAAAAACGTTTTTTCTTTTGGGGTGCCCCACTCCTCTCCTGGTTAATCTTACTGCATTTAAGGCCAAACAATTATTTTAAAATTGTTTCCAGAATGTCTTATTCAGTCAAGCAGGTGTTTTTTCTTAGTCCTACTGTACAATCAGTCTCTATGAGTAACTGTCTAAGAATGTTTACAGGACATTTTATCAGCAGGAGATACTTACATTTACAAGGGTAATTTACAAGCGAAATCTCCTGTGGCTTTGTACCTAATTTAGCCGTCATTAAGACTTTGTGTATTTAGTGCTGCAGCTGGGGACTCGGGCTGTCAAAAGATTCCTAGTACACAAATCTCAGCACCTCATTTCCTTAAAATTTAATCCATCCAGCCCTAGAGAGCCCCTCACTAGTAGAGGGGACCAAGAATTTCTTTTCCTGCAAAAAAATCACATTTTATATATATATATATATATATATATATATATATATATATACACGGATGTAGGAAAATAATTTCAGATACATATATATATATATATATATATATAGAGAGAGAGAGAGAGAGAGAGAAAGGCTACGTGGGTTGCAAGAACTAAAAAATATGAGGTGGAGTTTTCGTTGTAATGAAGAAAACCTGGATATTTGCATTAGAAAATATATAAAACCTCATACCAATATTATTCCTCCCAGAAAACAAATAGTTACCATTTTATTTTTTTAAAAGCAATATACTTAAAGTTTTTGACCAGATTAATTAGACTCTTCAGATTACTCCAGTACAGAGGTAGAATACATGTGGAAGGCTGCTGATAGAGAAACCCATCCATCCACCACCACATACCATAGAGAAGTTTCTTTATATGCTGGCCTTGATGGTGATGCAGGGAGGAAATGAAATAATATGGAAGCTGCAAGTAATGTTTCCAGTTTTCTCTGAAAGTGGCAGAGAAGGGCTGAAATGGCTATACAAGATGAGACAGCATAGGTTCAGTGTTTTAGTGTAAATCCTGGTTTTGAGTTAAAGGGCAGATTGCTTTGCACTCCATCTCTATAAACCACAGTATTTTGCTTTTGTAGAGATGAAATGAATGCTACTACTTAGATAAAGATGATTTGACAAATGACTGTGGTCTCTGGAGTCACTCAATAAATATAATAGTCTGCTCCTCTTCCTAAAGATAGTAAGGAAGTGGCTTCATTTTCTGGAGACTATTGGTGGGAGCAAAAATATTTTTTTTCATATTTTGATTCAAATACAAAGTTATCTTAAATAAGAAGAGGTATTACCATAAGAATGATGCTATGGAATTACATGATGCAACAGAAATGAATATGATGCAACACTGTCACATGTGGCCATATTTGAGCTGACATTTGAACGTACATTTTTTGCTATATTTTATCATTAGTTTAAAGTATTCCACTTCAGATTCCAGATTCTCTTGATTGCAAAATCCCCTGGATGCTCTCAGGCTGCAAGGTAGCTTTGGTTACTAATTTTGCTTGCAGACAGTCTGCCTTTTGTGATACCCCACACTGTATCTGACAGAATGAGATAGAGACCAGATTGCTTGGGGAAAATTAGGAAGCTAAGGGAAACGGAAAGAAAGAAAGAAAGATTTTGCAATTACTACTCTACTAGCTCCAAAACCATGAAGCTAGTGAAGCTAGTGCTTCTTTCCAACCTCAACTGCCTAATTAGCATGTTTATGGATTTTATACTGTATTTGAAAGAGGCAGAAAAGTAGGGACGGTGTTAACTGCTAAATGACAGCTGGCTTTGTTGTAGGTTCTCTTGTATAGCATTGATTTATGCATTAAAACAAACAAACAAACATACAGGCCAAAGTTTTCATAAGCAAGTTTGGGGGCCTCAACATTTGAGTGCCAACCTGAAGGGATTAATCGTTAAACAAACAGATGCACTTCAGCTCATACAATTCTATCTGAACTAGGATCAGAGCCCACAGCTGGCCTCCTGCTTCCCTCCTGGAAGTGCTCTCCAAGCATTCAAAGAGTTTCACAGCATAGTTCTCTCTAGAGCAGGGATGAGCAAAATGTGACCTGTGGGCCAGATCCAGACCACCAGCTGATTGAATCCAGCCTGCAAGCAGACACCTGCCAATTAAATGCAACAGGCCTGGCTGGTAGCTACTCCTGATGCGCTCTGCACGGGGCCAAGTCCTGCCCGTTCCCACCTGGGGCAGCTTGGTCTGTGCTCTCAGCCTCCCCCAGTGGAGGGCCCCAGCCAGTGGGCACAGCTTCTGGGCAAGACTGCTGCTGCAGTTGCCCAGGGAAGTGCTGGGCTCCCCCACCCTCCAGCAACTCCTCCTCCTGTCCCTGCCAGAGCACTTCGGGCAACAGGTAGGGAGGGGAAGCTGCATCACTGAGGGGAGTTGGGTGAGGGCAGGCTCTGCCAGCTGCTCATGCATGGCTGGGCAGGGGAGCATGTGGATGGAGGGAGGGCATGAAAGAGCTAGGTTGCTCACAAAGCCCTGTCAGGCAGACATGGGACAGGCAGGTGGGGTGGGAGCAGCAGCAGCAGCATGAGCCAGCATGGACTTGCTGCAGTCCTGAGGGACAGGCAAATGGTATTAAGGAGCAGCAGCAGGATCCAGCACAGAATTGGCTATAGCCCCTCCAGGCAGGTATGGGACAGAGACCAAGAGAGCTGGTACTGCCAGGACTGGCTCCCTGCCCCCCACCCCCCAACTCCTAGGGGCTTCTCTTGCTGCCCAATGATGGCAGCTGCTTTCCCACCCCTTTGTAGTGTGCTGCAAGCCAGGCAGGCAGCGCTGATCCCCCTCCATCTTCCCCTGCTTGCAGAGGGGCTGGGCTCAGCCACATCACAAAGAGCTGGTGGGGGGAAAGCCACGTGGTGGTAGGAGGGGGGAGCCCCCCACATGCACACACCCAACTCATATACACCCCAACCACACACCTCACACACATACCTATGCCCCCTCATATACCCCATCCCTCACCGTACCCACTCACACAGCTAACACTGTCCCACAAATTCAATACCCATACCACACACCCCACCATACCCACACACACACACCCTACACCCCCCACACATCCCACACCTCCTACACACACACTCCCCTCCCACACCCCACCCCCAGCATACCCACACTCCACACCCAACACTGTCCCAAACTCCCCAAGCTGTCCCCAAAACCCCACCCACACACATCCCCCACACCCCACCCCACCAACGCCCACAAACTCCCCAACTACATCCCCCCCACATACACCCCTATACCCGGTCACACAATATACAAGCAACCCTCCCCCCCCAAAAGAAGCACTTTCTGGGCAAGGGGGGAGACTTTTGGTGGCAAAGTTCAGGGGTTAGGGGCAAGAGTTTTGGTCCCAAGATGGTGACTAGGGGATGGAGCACCTATCAGGGGATGGAGCTACCCTTGTGGCCCTCAATGCCTCATCAAAACTCATTAAGCAGCTCTCCAGCTGAAATAATTGCCCACTCCTTCTCTAGAAAGATGACCAAGGGCATGGGTACCATGTGTTAAACATCTGAAATTTACATTATTTTGTCACCAGTTTGAGTAATACTGATACCTGAGGCCTGGAAATAGCCAGATCCCAGGGTACATGCCCTAGTAGGAAATATTAAAGAACCTAGCCACTAGGCAGCTAGCAAGCCATGAATAACCTTATTTGCATCAAGCAGACAGCTATACCAGGATAGAAACTGACATATGGCACCTACACAGGGCAAAAGTATACTGGATTTTAATTAAGTTCCATCTTTGCAGAACTATCTTTCACATGTCTGGTCTGTTCCTGTTTTTTACGGGAGTAAGTGTTTTGTGTATCCAGGCTCCGAGTCAGACTATAACATTTTCCAGTTTGCTTGAACCCCCCTGGATCCTCTCCTGGGGCCACTATGTTCTCTTCCACTCACATGGGTAGGGAGGAATTAGACAAGAGGAACAGGGCCTCTAATTCAGTGACTTGTGCAGATCCACAACCCAGAATGTAGGCAGTATCAGGCAGAGGTGGCACAATCCAAAATATACTGCCTTCCCCGCCCCTGGGATGCAGACAATGTATTTATTGGGCTCAACAGAACTATGAGTTGCTTCACATATGGGGGAAAATTGTTTATTAGGAAGAGAGACTTTAATTTCTCAAAGGAGGAAGTTAGTTGTTGACCCCATATATATGTGCGGTCAACATATATACATATATACTGAGACTTATATGGTAACGCTGGCTTTCATTCATAGATGCTTCTCAAGCAAATCCAGGGACGTCATTCTCCCCTTGTACTCGGCTTTGGTGAGGCTGCAGCTGGAGTACTGCATCCAGTTTTGGGCCCCACAAGTCAAAAAGGATGTGGAGAAGCTTGAGAGAGTCCATAGAAGAGCCATGCACACGATCAGAGGTCAGAAAAACAGACCTTACGATGACAGGCTGAAAGCTATGGGGCTTTTTAGCCTGGAAAAGCACGGGCTCAGGGGTGATCTGATGGCCACCTATAAGTTTATCGGGGTGACCACCAGTATCTGGGGGAACGTTTGTTCACCAGAGCAACCCAAGTGATGATGAAGTCAAACGGTTATAAACTACTGCAAGACCATTTCAGGCTAGACATAAGGAAGAATTTCTTAACTGTCCGAGCCCCCAAGGTCTGGAATAACCTGCCATCAGAGGTGGTTCAAGCACCTACATTGAACACCTTCAAGAGTAAATTGGATGCTTGTCTTGCTGGGATCCTATGACCCCAGCTGATTCCCTGCTTTTCGGGCGGGGGGCTGGACTCGATGATCTTCCAAGGTCCCTTCCAGCTCTAATGTCTATGAAATCTATAATAAGGCTGGACATTTGTATATAATTCCAGTCTTATTGCCCAGTTCTCTCTTGATCTAACAGAGCAGATGTATAGTGCACGTTGCAAAGGGGATAGGGTCCAATTTTAAGCAATTAAGCACATCATATAGTATAGTTCTCTACATTATTGTAATGCTGAGTATGCTATTTATAGGTAGATAGTGAAAAGTAAGGCAAAGTATAGTCCTTCTATATTATCTGTGGGTGTGTCTACACAAGATGTTTACTGCAGAGCTGACTAATTAACTCCTCAGTAAAATGTCACTGTCTATACATGCAACCGTATTAGATCGTAGTGGGCTAATAAATGCCACTGCAGGATAGTCTGGCTAAACACAATTACTACCCTGCAGCAGCATTGTTTTGTACACTGCATCGCACATGTAGATGGTGATGTGGCTCACTGGGGTACTAGGGTGCTTCAGCGCAGGGCTAGGTAGCAGGCAGCTCACATGCTGAAGCACTGTCATGCCCCAGGCAGCCCCCTCCCTCCCACTGCACATGGAGCCTGGTCAGGGCAGCCCAGACTAGCTGGCTGACTACCTGAGTCCCCTGCCAACCCAGTGCTGTTCCGGCCAGCCTCCATGTGCTTTTGGGGAGACTGGCTGAGACACAAGGGTGCTTCAGTGCAGGGCTATCAGCTAGGCCCATGCTGAAAGCTACTTATGCCCTAGCCAGCCCCTCCACAGCACATGGAGCCTGGTCGGAGCAGTCCTGGGCCATCAAGCTAACCCCCTGGGTCACCTCTGGAGCAATCAGCTCCAGAGTTTATTCATCTGCATTAACTGGATGTGTAGACATGCCTAATGTGTTTTAATATACACTACATCCAAGAGCAACATTTGTTATTAAAAAAAAGTTTACATTTCCCAAGTAAAATAAAAATAAATAATTCAAAATACATGATGAAAATAACATAAAGATTATTTTTCTCAACCAGCATAGGTACTAGTTTCAGGACCCTTCAGTGCATCTCATTAAGCCATTATTTTTTGTTTACCCTTTAAAGTAGTGGTCTCCAACCGTTTTATGGTGAAGATCACTTTTTGGCACCCCAGGATGTACTGCACCCTTCCCCCTGCCTGCCCTGCCCTCTGCCCCCTGCCCTGCCCCACCGGGGGTGGGGGGTGGGGAGCAGGTTGGGCACTGAGGGCTTCTGTGATGCCCACTGTGGGTCATCCTAGTCCTCTAATTGTGACCTCTGTCCTCCCCTATAGTCACTTCCATGCTTCACAGGTGTCATTTGGTTGTCTTTCACTCTCCTGTGCAGATTTCAGCCCTCTCTGCCTCAGTCTGTAGGTTAATCTGGTTGTAGGCTTCTAGCCAAGGCCCACTTGCTCTGTCCCAGCTTCTTGGCATCCACCTCTTCCCCAGGGCTCAGGCTCTAGCTGCTTGTTCCAGTCTCCCTCGTTTCCTTTCTCTCTCTGTCTAACACCCTGCCCCTGGCAAGTCCAAACCTGGAGTGCCTTTCCAGCACTATGGTGTGGTCTTCTAACCACCCCTACCACCACAATCTTGTCCTCCAGTATTTATTATTTCTACCACAGCAAAACAAAAGACACCACCCATCTGGGCACTCACAAAACAAGGAATAAGCTGAACTCAAGATCATCCTGATCCTAGGCAAATTAAAAAAAGGGAGCCTTCTCCACCTACATGCCAGGGTTCCCCTTACACAGCGGTGTGCCTGGGAGGCCACATCCTTCCTGAGCTAGGCCTAGAGTGATCCTGCTGGCCTGAGGGCAAGTCTCTTGTACTGGTAAGTCCCTTTCCCTTTGGCCAGCCTGGCCTATCAGTCAGCACAAGCCCAGTATTGTTTTATTGGTTCGTTCAGCCATGCTTGGTTTCAGGGCACCTGTAGCAGGGCTGCTGGGGACCAATGAAACCCTGTCTCCTTTTCCTGCATTGTTTTTATCTGTATTATGGCCCCTTCAAACCACAAAGACTCTATAATTAAAGGGTCTCCACAGGCTTTACTCATCCCCTAGCCTTCTCCCAGTAACAGGCCAAAGGCTCCCTGTTACAGGAACAATTAGCAGTCCTTAGTAAATATTTTCCAGTGGCACACTCACCGAAATAACTCCTTTGCTTCTTCAGTGGTCTCTGTAAGGACATGTATAGGAAATTTTGGGGGGAGTACTTTAAAAACAGCAACCAAGTGGGGATGAATGACATGTGGTTTAAACATTTGTTCTGAAGAACCTCTTGCACAGGTAGTTTACTTGTTCAGCCGTGGCACCTCTAATGTGTTGTTTGAATAGTGACATCAATGGTTGGATATTTGAGTATTAGGGCTCAAAGCTGAGGGAAACCCCCATCCTTTTTAATCTACTTCAGCTCTGTTAGGATGTGAAGTCACAACTGATGTGTATTTATGTTTTAGCAGTTTCCAGACTAAATGAGTTGCCTAATTTGAGGAGAAAAAGCTATTATATTGGTTCTTCCAACGTAGAAAGGATCTATGTTAGTTTGGCCCAGTATTGGCCCATGTGCTGGTCCAGCACAGGTGCTTTATGCAGCATGTGGAGCCATTTCAGTGTACACCACATGCTGCAGGCTAGTCCAGTCTGAGATTCATAGGCAGTACCACAGGCTGGATGATCATAAGGAAGAAGGGCTGGAAGGGACTTTACACAGTCATCTAGTTCAGCCCTGTGTCAAGACGGGAACATCCCTGACTATTCCATACCAGCTAAATGTCCGTCCAACTTGCTTTTGAAAACTTCCAACAATGAATATTCCACAATTTCTCTAGGTAGCTTCTTCCAAAACATCACCACCCTTCTAGTCAGCAAATTACTTCTAATCTCCAACCTAAATATTTCCTGCTGAAGCTTGACACCATTGCTCCTAATCTTGTCCCTCATGGCCACAGAGAAAAGCCTGTCTCCATCCTCTTGATACTCATCCTTCAGGTATTTGAAGACTGTTATCAAATCCTCCTCACAAGTACTAGTTACTGCAATTAACAGAGAGACTGCTTTTGCCCCTTAAAGTGCCTGCTGCTCAAGTCAGAATTTGAACAATTGCCAAGAGCTGTTGAGGTATTACTAACTGCTGTTAATTCCCGTCTCTGTGCTCTCCAGGATTTATAGTAGTCACTGAAGAGTAACAACTTGAAACCAACACAGTTGATGCTTTCATCAGATCTCAAAGTTCAGATTAGTTATCCAGGTTGTAGCCATATTGATCTAGAGGAAAAGGCAATCAGGGCTCTTAGAAGAGGCAATATCTTTTATTAGACCATCAAGATTTTTGCAAAAATAAAATTATTTAATTGCAAGCTTTTGGGCACAAACACCCTTCATCAGGCATCGGAGAAAAGACTGTACAAGTTCTCCTGGGTAGAAAAGTTCAGGTTAGTGTTTTGTACAGATCGATGTAAAGCTTTAGATAAACAAATTATAATTCTGTATGTTAGCACCTGATAATTTACAGGAGACTTACCTCTTATCTACACCTTTTTTGTTCTTAAAATTACTTAGCTTGTTAAGCAGGCACAAAAGTATATCTGGAGGGAAAAAAGAGCCTAATTTTTGCTGTAGAGTGACTAATGTTCCATTGCAATGTTCTATCAGAGCTAGTGTGTTTTAATTAGAAATGTCATGCTACAGTGGCATTTGAACACATGCAGGTTCAAGCCCCTGTGTTTTGTTCCATAAGTGTTTAAATTAAATGAGCAATAAAAACTTCTTCATTATCAGGTTGGAAGGTCTGACATATTTCTGCACTCTGCCTACCGAGAGATGGTTTTTCTCAATACCGTGAACACTAAACCACAGCTCCAGGTTGGTGCCAAATCTTCTCACAGTGAAAAGCCAGGGGTTGAGCTTGTACTTCAAATACACAAGTTTTCAAGACTGTAAAAATACTCAAGAAAGAAATAACTACTGCTTTTCTTAAATTGCTGGGTTTAGTCTTGGAGAGGAGATAAATGCCAGAGTCTAATCTCTCAAAAAAGTGGAGTCAAAAATAGAGATACAATTTTGCTTAAAATCCATCATGTAACCAGGAACTAATGTTATGAGGAATACATTTAGGATTGCTATGAAACATTAATTTATTTAAACAAATGGAACACTGCGTGTCCTGGAAGCCAGGAGGAGGGTCAGGATGGTCACAGTGGCAATGAGCCAGTAGCCTGCTGGCTAAGGAGCTCCAAGGAGCTACACTAAGCCAGGAGCGACCGGCTGGAGAAGCACTGCCAGGAGCACAGTGCTAATGACAAACTACGCAACTGAGAGAAAGGGCTAGCCAGGAGAAGGCGGCTGAGCCCCTACAAGCACAAGTAAAACTTTTCCTTTTACTTTCTCTTATTTTGGGACATGTGAAGCCTGCATCCACACAGTTCACTAACGTTGTAGAATACCCATTTCACTTTGCTGGGTTAAAGGGACAGGACACCCTTTATTGGACTTATGTTGCCTGAAGAAAAAAGGAATTTTAGAGACTACAGCCCAGCTTTGTTTCATTTGTTCGGATTGCATTCCTTTACTTTCTGATTTCAAGAAAGAAAGGGTTTAACCCTAGAGAGACTGGAAAGATTACTTACCTGAGCCAGACAAGGCAGTCTGCGGGTATTGAAGTGCATTGTTGCATCGATGACGCATGAGAACACCTAAAACACAAAGAAAAGCAAGTTAATAAATAACAGAGAATTGCTGGAAAGAAAAACTATTGTGAGTTTCCATTAATGAAAGCTGGCTAAATTTCTGGGAAGCACTAAACTGGGTTGCATGTCAGGTTGCAGCCTCAGGAGAAACCAGCCCTAGACCTGTGTCTAGTGGTGCTTAGAAATAACCCATCCCAATACAGATCTTCTAACATCAAGATGTGGCAGGTGAGAGTCAAGAGCACCACTTAGACATCCCCTAAAGTGATCGCGATATATATGATCTAGGTTGGGAAGGTTTCTGTTAAACCCATCTTTCATTAAGTTAACCAGCAACCTCGCAGTGTGCGACTAGTCAAAGTGACATGACAAACATGTCATGTGACTGATCTTGATCCAGTATATGGATAAGCATGCCTACCTTGCCTATCCATAATGCACACAATGCTATAGGAATAATTTATATGTTCTTTTTCATAGAACCCATTAGTTCTGTTCCACTTTTGTACAATTTATAACTTTGTCCTGATCTCACATTAAAATATAAGACTCCAGCTCAAACAAATCATTTTGCTGTTCAAAACCAGCTCACATTCTCTCTGCTGGACACTTGCCAAGCTATATGGGTCCTGCCACACTGGACTAGACTGTATGTGCTCTTAACATTTTTTTTTTTTAATCTGAATAGGCTGAAGCATATGTATTTTCCAGAAGCTTTTCTGACACATTTCCTAGCTTCAGGCTCCCTGTCTTTTACCCTTTTGCCAAAATGCTAAAGTGTCCCCCTAAGATAAAAGCTCCTTGTTCTACCGTCCAGTAATTTAAGTGCACCCTTTCCCAGAACACCACCAACATGACCAACCTGGATTTGCAAGTTACTTTTCAGAGGCACAGAACAGAGACCTTCCTCAGGATCATGAAGCAAGTTACATCTTTTGGGCTAGCCAAATAAAAAAAATTATAGATCGGGACATACAAACTCTGTGCAAGTTTCCCACATCAGTGCTTTTACTATACTAAGATGTTCTGTAGGCGCTAGTCTAGGAGACTCTGAACATAGCTTTTTTGGTATAAATTATGGGATTTGACTCTCTCTCCCCTCCAAGTCAGTCTCCTTTTTCCTTAAGTGGGCCTACAATCAAACAGAACTCCTCCCCTCTTGTAGAATCTACCAGACCAGGGACAAACATAGCATAGACTGCACATGGTAGACGCACTAAATCCTCCTATGATAGGACAATTTCCTAACCCAAGTTAGAATTCATAAGCTGGGCACAAATCGATTTACCAGACATTACACTTACCCTCCTACATACAGCTGTACTCTTGTCTTCTTCAGTTTGTTTGATAAATGCTACTCGAAAACCCCTTCTCCTAAAGAGTCTGGAGGCATAACTAAGCCAAACCACAGGTGGATTTAGTTTTCACGTCCAAGCCAGGTTAAAGAGAACACATTCAATCAGGTTTCACAGAATCACCAGTGCAATAGAAACTGTTTGGGTTTTTTCAGTTCTTTTATTCCAGAAACAATTATGTTGGCATGTGTGTCTAACTTATTGCATGAACAATGCCTTACAAGCTGTGTGCTTTAGATAAACACTGATCTGTCTCTACGCATCAGTTATCTGCATGCCTAAATTAGGTGAATGCGAATATATGAATGCAGTTGCTTCTACTTAAAACTTGAGTCAAAGAAGCGGGGGTTTTGGGAAGTGTGTCATGTTGTGATAATTTTAGCTCTCCAAAAATGAGTTTTATTAAGACTGCATACCTATTCTTTTCTTATTTAATTGCTTAATTCAACAGAAGTCATTGGCAAGGTCATCAAGTGTTGCAGTTTTGTATGAGTGTCCTGGTTTCTTAATGACAGTCATTAAGTGCCCTAGTTTTTTTTTAAAGCTATTACAGATTTTTCTCTTGAAATTTTGGATGGAAATTTCCAACCCTTGCTTGGAAGAGACAGCTGATTGCCAAGGAAAAGTTTGGTGATCTCATAACAAAAGTAAAATAAGCGAATAATAGCCCAATATAACACATTTTTAAAAGGTCATTATGGTTTCCATGAATTTAAAAATTTACCAGTTACTTGATTTTTTGTTTAGTATCAAATATCTTTGCAACACAAGTTTACTCATATTCATGAATATTTCTAATACAATTTATTTAAGCCTGAATTTCAAATCTGGTAACTGATCTCATTCAATCAATTGGCTTTTGTGAGAAACTAAAAAAAAATTCTCAAGTCACTTATAAAAATTCTAAAACCCAGTTTTACCTAATTTTGTTACAATACCCCCCTTAGAAACCTGATAATGAACTCTTCCTGCAAAGCAATATGCTTCTTTAGTTTTCTAATTGCTTTCTGATGCCAATACATATTTAAATATGGAATTAATTTATGTCATGTTTACGCACAGAGCTAAAACTGTATGTTCGGTTTTCTATTCAATGTCTAAAAGAATGCAGGGTGATATGTTATTTTGGGATGTGAATGACTACAAGTTATTTTTACACTGTTAGCACCCATGAGACACTATCATGGAATAGGTTCCCATTATGATAGGCACCGTAAAAAAAAAAAAAAAAAGAAAGAAAGAAAAAAAAAGAAAACACGTAAGAAGGAGACAATTCTGGTTCCCAATAGCTAACTGGCTAAGTATAACATGAAATAGTAGGCGGATGCAGTAAACTGATGATGACAGCAGACGGTAACAATGGAACAATACTTTGCATGATAAACAGCAATTATACGTTCTTTAAAGCACAGTTCTACTCTGTAAAATAGTACTGGAGGGTTTTATGCTTTATTCTCTAGATCTGATTTCCAAATCAAGTCTGTTCAATTAGGGAAAAGAGCTTTACTTTTCCTAACTGCCACCCCCATAAACTCAACTGGAGGCCTAAGTTGCCTCACTGGATCTTACCTTACACACTTAGGCTGAAAGGAAAATATGATTCTTTCTCATGAGTTTTGGAAAGGGACTAGCTATCCATATGCTAAAGGAAATGTTTGTTCTGGCCACATGTTAAAACTCTTTTCACTTGCTGTGTAAGGCTCATGTTCAATTTGAAGCTGAGGGAAAAATCACCATGGGTCATACTGTGCTATTGATTTTTTTAAAAGATATATCAGTGATGTCTGTGGGACTTCTCTGTAAAAGTTTCTGGTATGATAGGATCCAATTCTTCAGTAAAAATAAATCTTTTATTTTTCTTATTTCTTAATCCCAGTTCTGGGTTACTCCCTATCTGATCTGTCATTTGATGAGCCTGGCATTTTGCATGCTTTATTTTTTTTCAAAGAACTCTATTTGATTAGAAGTTATTCTACAAAACAAATGCTTGTATGTATGTGTCTGAGAGTTCTGAATAAAGAAAGTCGGGTCCATAAATGTGCTTCTTGAAATGAAAAAGAGAAAACCAGATCATTACCTGGCTCTTACAATAATAGGAAACAATTACATTCTGCTAGTTCCTATTGTGGCATACTTCACACAGCCCATTTCATTAAAGCCTTTCATCCTCCTAAGGGGTGGGGGAATTGAATCTAACAGATAAAAAGCCCAAAATAACTGTGTACAATTTAGCTCCCAAATGGAGCCTAACATGATTAAAATAATAAGCATCATACTGTGCTCAACAACATTTCAACTGGAGTAACTAGGATGTACAACATTAAACATGTCTCTAATGCAAAACAACTTAAAACAGTAACAGCCAGCCTGGGAGTACATTGCTCTGTGGGCCAGATTGCTGTCAGTCTCCGAGTGTGTATACAGAGAAAGAGAGGGAAACAATGAGCGTCTCCATTGTAGTATCCTTGATCCAGGGACGGCCAAAAATACTGTCCCTTTCCTCTCCTAGAGGATAAAGAACCTGACCCAAAGCCCATTCAGATCAAGGCAAATCTAATGTTCATTTTAATTTGAATTGTATCATGCTCTAAATCCTGAGCTGCTTACTCAGTGTTTACTGGGTGCATCTGCACAAGATGCTCTACTGCTCAGTTGACTAATCTGCTGCGCAGGAAAGCTATTTAACCATGTGCTAAGATACTATGCAATAAAATAGGCTAATGAGTGGTTATCTACTACCTGAAAATACAAGTAGTAGATTTACTGTGCATTAGCTAATGCACAATAGTGCATGTGTAGACACTGACCAAGACCAAATTTGCCCAGTTAGCCAGACCACCAGGGAGCCAGCCTCCTGCAGCGTGGCTGGGAGTCCCTACAGGCACAGGGCAAGGGCAGCTCTTTAACAGTCCCTGCCTGGCCTTCAGTCCCTTGGCTTGCTCTCTGGGCTCTGGACCAGCTGCTGCCTGCCCTTGGCCACTTTGTACTGCTGTGGTGGGCAAATGCTGGCTACAGTAGTGCTACAGAGACCTGGCCTGACCCGGCCTCTGCCCATGTGGCCAAGTGTCAGGCTTCCACAACCCAGCACCTCACACGCAGCCAGATCACCTTGCTGCTGCCAGGTTTGGAGTCCAACCACTAGGACTGCCTGCCAAGCCCAGCCAGTAAGCCCCACACAGGGAGGAGGCCTGGGGAGGGGAAAGGGGCGGGGCACTATGGCCACCCATGCCCATGCCACCTCAATTGCTCAAGAAGAACTTTCTGCTCAAATTCTATTTTATTGTAAATTCTCCATTCAGCTTACATCTCAGGGGCTTTGTCACTCTGGGAGTTGGTAATACACACAACTGTTATTGAAGTTAGTAGGCACTGCATGTGCAAGTACATGTGCAGCTACTTCAACAAATTGTCTTCAGGACATCATCTTTGATAAGAAATTATTCACTTCAAGGGGAGAGATCATTCTAAGGGGGCAGTTTAACCTCAGAACAAATGCCTCATGTTTTTCTGTGCTGTTCAATAATTTGGCAACCTAAGAATTGATGGTGTATACAATCAAAAACACCCCATAATCTATTAGCAAATTAAATAAGTGCAAATACTTATACTGAGGGGGGAAAAGAACATTTTCCTAAAGGATTCTGGTTTGATAGCAAAGAACAACCACATGGCATACACAGAATGCAAAAAGTGACTATTGTTAAGATGTTAGAAGCATATGATAATGACAGATTTCTGCATCCCATACACTTGGTGTTAACAAAGGCTGGAGAAAGCAGAAAAGCCCTTGGCACAGACAGACAATCCTGAATAATTTGCTTCTGTAGATTGGGCATTATGGGAAAGCAGCTGTAAATGCCAGGGATCTAATTCTGAGCTCTACACTCATATAACTATTTCAGTAGAAGTCTGTTATTTTCATTGCTGTAAGGAAAAGCAGAATCAAGCATGGGTTCTTTCAAGATAGCTGAATGCCCCCTTCAGACCCTGCGGTAAACTCTGTGGAGATTCTTGCCTATAGTTACATAAGCTAGAGATGGCTCTTTGCAAATTATCTTGTCTGCTATAAGAGGAACAGGGAGGTTACTAGAATCTAAAATTGAAGGTTTTAGTTATCTGATTTCTCAGCTACAAGGCTCTCTGCCTTGCCTGCAACATACAATGAGTAATTTACTTGAAAGGTTAAAGAAATACCATGAGAGTTATTTTGGATAAACTGTCAAGGGGAATACTTTGCTATCCAAGAAAGAGTAATTCTTGGAATATTGGATCAAACCCAAGAGGGACTGAGAGCTGGAACTCAAAGAAGGGAAGGAAAAATACTTATGCTTATTAGATTTGGCACTAGATCCCATATTCTTTCTATTATATGTAGAAACATCCAAGAACCCACCTAAATATGAGAAGATGTTAGAAACAGGAGTAATAGTTGGTTGTTGTCAATTGATTTTTTGCTTCAGTGTAAGAAGTTATAGAGAACAGGTGTGTTGGGACAAAGACAAAAGACAAAGGACAAGATCTCAAAAAAGTTACAGAAAGTCTCATATCACAAAAGTCTTGTGCCAACAGACAAAGGGCCACATCTCCATCTTGTGTAAACTGGCATGGCACCATTTTACTAAACAGAAATCCACTGACATCAATCAGTTAAGCCTATTCACAGTAGATGATCTTGCCCAGAAGTTGTCTTTTTATCCCCTTGGAAAATATCTGTATGCTTCCCCAAGAGGATATAAACTATACAAAGAAACAACTAGTTCCCAAAAGGGGATTTTATAGTTATTTATTGGCCTTTTACTCTTTTTAGTGATGTTAAATATTGGGGTTTTTTTTAAGTATAATGATGCACATAAATGCAGAAATGGTTGCTGCTGTAAAACCTAACTCATGCACCTATTTTGTAAAGATCCAATGTGAATTAATTAATTGTGTAAATTAGTTGTAAATAAATAAATAACGTTAAAAATAAGTAATAACAAACTTTTACCAGTGTATGTGCACATCCATGTGCATGTTTCAAGCATGGTTTAATTTTATTTGCTGAAGCTGCAAAGGTAGCACCCCTGTGTGTATTGTATGTATTGAAAAGGTCAGGTCAGAATTGTTCCTCTGGCTTCTTAAGAATGTTATCCACTCACTGGCAAAAAACCGTCATTTACTTTTACTCAAGTTTGCCTTTCAGTCCCAAGCCAACAAAGGGAAAGTGAGCTGTCTCATTCAGTCAAATTTGTTCATCGGTGTTCCATCACTTACACCTGTGAAAGTCTATTGACAGCAAAAGGATTACTACGTTCCAGGCACACTGAAATGTCTCGGTTCATTTAATTTGTTCTAAAGAAACTTTATTAGTGGCCTTAACGGACTAGTTGAAAAGACTCCCCAATTCAAATGGAATGTGCAGGCCTAGCAACTGGAAGAGATAGCTTGGTAACTAACACGGTAACTAATACAGAAATCATTGAGATGCAGCAAAGATGAAATAACGTAATGCCATGTTTACAGTTACTTTTCAGAGAAGAACTGTTTTAAGCAGCACAGCAAATGACAAGTGCTGGCTTTCACAATTATTGCTTACTAGTGTTACTCTGCAGTCGTTAAATATAGCTTATATAGGACAGAAATTGTCAAGATGAAAATAGACCCAAACTTTTGTTGATTTATACAGTAATATGGTTTTCTTCAAATACTGTATAGCTTGCATTTGAACCTTCCTCAACTAAATCAGCTGGAGGTTTGATACAAATTTTAGTGGGAACAGGATTGGAAGCTCACTCCTTACAATTCTAATATTAGAGTACTTATAAAAGGGATGTTTGATAAACTTGTTAGTTTCTCTGCTATAGACTGCGGGGAACCAGAAACATTTCTTATTTCTATGTGACACAATTGAGAACAAACCTTTTTCCTAAATTAATGAAGGACAGATGTCCTTGTGGATTGCGATGACTTGGGAACTCATCTGTAGTGATCAACAGGTTCAATAAACCCAGGTATACATAAATGAGAAGAATTAATAAACTTCATTTGTGGAACAATTTCTACATACCCTTTATCTCTCTCTAGGCAGCTAACTACTACTTAACTCAGTAACCATCTCCTAACTCCCAACTCTTCTATATTGTCTCCCTAAATTATAACTTTTATCACTACACCATATATGTGCAATTTTGGGCACTGACTGATATTCTGATTGCAATTATTAAATTCTTATAAAAGCTCTGTACTACAGAATGAAGGTTTGTAATGAAAACCATTGACAAAGATTGTAATGAAAACCAATGACACCAGGAAAAATGGAGCATTATTAACCATAATGACCATACTCTGAACAATGTGTATGCAGGAAGAAGCTGTAGGGAGGGATAAGTTAATGACAAATTCCCAAATATGACAGAGACACAGGATGACAAAGCAGCCATTTGAAAAAAATTCACAGGAGGGACTAAGGGGAGAATTCAGAGTTACACAGGAGGGTTTGGGATGGAGAAGCAGGAAATGGATTTTATATAATAGGAAATGGTATGCCAGGGCTTGGGTCTGGTTAACTGTGGGACCATCCAAAGTCAAAACAAGTTGATGAAAGAGAGAGACTTGTTAAACCTTTCTTATAATAATATTAAAAACAAAAGGATCCAGTGTGTGAAAAAGTGCGTAACCTCCACAGGGGCTGAACATGAAACATTTGTCAGTAATGAAAACACTCATATCACCAGGGATTGAAACTCCCCTCAATGATCTTCATGGGATTACACATTTAGGACTAGCGGTTCATCTTCCACCATGAACCCTCTATGGCCCAACAAGATATAACTGGTCCACATTTTATTGTAAGGTGAAGTATCAAAACTTAAATGAGATGACCACCTGGATCAAGAAGAAGAGATGGAAGGCATTGTCAAATCCAGCCCCTGCAAGCTGGTCTCTGTGGCTTTTCAGGGTCATCATCTTGGCCTGATTCCAACAGGAAATCGGCCAGGGAGATCATTCTTCTCTCAGCTGCTTATTACAGGATAGAAAAAGTGTAAACAGCCTCAGAGAAGTCCAAGTGAAGCATGCCAAAGAGAGCACTGAGGGCAGCAAAGACTGGCCACAGCCTGGGTCAGTCCAGTAAGAAATGGAAGAAAGTCTCCCACACTTCATCTTTACAGAGAGGCCAGGCTGTTAATGCCACCAGATCTAAGGGATGGAAGAAGGTGCCTATGCCCAGGATCCCATGCAGCAGCTGCCACTGGAGGCCACCAATTCTCTTGGCAAAGGGCAGTTTATACAGGGTGTATCAGGTTGTGTGGGCTTGCTCTGGTGTAGCTACCACTAGGCACGATCTCCAGGAAGTATCAGGGCAGGTGGTAAGGATATGGGCATAACACACTCTGACTGTCCATATGTACAATGCCTTCCCAGACAGGATCTCAAAGCACATCCCACCACTATTCTTGCTGGGCAAGAGGAGGGACAGCAGGGTAATGGGCCCACCACTTTCATCACTGCCCATGACTGGAGAAATAGGCAGCAACGTGGAGGTAGTCTGTCTAGTAAACTGCCATCAGGGAGGGGCTCATTGTGTCCAGGGCATCAAGTGCATCTGTGGGGAATGAAGCTCTCACTTCACCCAAGAGGTATGAGGCAGACAGAGTGCAGATCTAGCTGGTTGGCTAGGGCTTTTAATGAGAACTAGGTGGACCAGGCTGAGTTGAGGAAGTGGATTAGCTTATTTGTGTGCAGCCAGTCTAAGGAAACCATGAGGCTTCTAGAGGCAAAGCTTGGAGCCCCCTGCTGCAATGTCAGGTTATGGATCAGAGTTCCTGCAGCAGCTTTGGAAATACCAGGTGCCTGCCCTGGGGTCTTAGTCAAAAGCAGGCCCACCAGGCCTGGGCAAGGTTGCAATGAAATGGTGGGAGGATATCCCAGTGGAGGTGACCAAAATACAAAAAGAAAAGTTCCGGATTGAAGTTGGGGTCCTCACATTGGATGCAGGAAA
>NW_005842232.1:645514-675593 GCF_000455745.1 Alligator sinensis | reverse complement strand
AAAGAGTTCACCTGCACAGAGCAACCACTGAAGGGCTTGCAGTGAGCAAAAGCCACCCTACTCACAAGGTTGATCAGTCCCGTATCCCCCTCGTTATTGTGTGGGTCTAGGATGGCACATCTGTGCCACAGAGTAGAAGCTGCCAGGTGCCTGGTTTAGGACTAGACCATGGTGGGAGAGGCTGGGCAGGCACCAGGGTCACCACTATAGTTTCACCTCAGCCTTTTCAATGAGGCCTTCCCAATTCACTGCTAGATAGGCTGGCAGTGCTAGGAAAATGCCCAGTGTTTTGAAACCAACTTAGCACGAGGACAAGGTTCTAGGCAGGTCTGAGGGCTAAGTGTAAGCCCAGGTGCCCAACAGAAATGTTTCACAGATAGAGGTTGTAGCTGTGTTGGTCTACAGGCAAAAGGAATCAAAACTCTTGGTAGAGGCAAATTCTTTTAATATTTT
This sequence comes from Alligator sinensis, assembly GCF_000455745.1. Taxonomy (NCBI): domain Eukaryota; kingdom Metazoa; phylum Chordata; order Crocodylia; family Alligatoridae; genus Alligator; species Alligator sinensis. The sequence continues at coordinate 675,140 of NW_005842232.1, read as the reverse complement.
TATTGCTTCAAAGTGGCAAAAAAAATAAACTGGGTTGTGTATGTTGGATTTACTCATCTAGAGTGGTCTCTTATTTTGCTGTTAGCAGGTTGGTGATCTGGGTGCCTTCCAGGCAGGTTTTGCTCCCTAAGGAGCTCCTCAGCCAGTTATTTAAATACAAAAACAAACCTTGCATCAACTCCCCCCCCCCCAACAAATAGGCAAAGAGAAAAGTATTTTGCCTTTCTCTAGGCAGTAGGAGGGACCTTCAGCTCTGGGCACAGTACGGTAGCATAGACCCTTTCTGAAGCAATGCTATGTGGGTTCCAGTTTTCCTCCTGCCTGCAAATTGCTCCTTCACCCCATTTGCTTCCTCCCTGCTCTTTCCTCTAGGGTTTGAGCTAGTAGTGGGATGCTCCCTCATTACAAAACAGCCCTTCTTCAACAGGGCTGCCTGCTTCCTCTTAAAAAGCCAGACCACCCGTTAGACTTGTTTCCAAAAAAGGGATAGTGGAGTTCTAGAAACCCAGGAAAAAAATTGTCTGCTTAGCACTGCCAGGAGAGTTAAACTGGAGCTCCAGAGCATCCACACAGCTGGAGTCTGGGGAGTGCATTACTGCAAGATATCATGGGGGGAATTTGGAGAGTAAGCATCAATCCTAGGGATCATGCAGTTGGACTGCAGGTCCCAGTTCTGAGAAGCTAGTGCTAGATCTGTAGCTGAGTGTGCACCTAGGCTAGGTACAGACAGTCAAAAAGCCCAGGGCTGAATCGATTCAGTGTTTGCAGGTTAGTCTATGCTGCACAGATTAAATTGAAACAGAAGTGAACAGACATTTACCTTTGGTTCAGAAAATGCAGCCACATGCCTGCAGTGGCTCAGGCCAGAAGTCCCAGGGCACTAGAGCACAGCTCTCTGGCTGTGTGTTCACTTCCTCTGCCTGCTGCCCGCAAAGTCTCTGGGATTTGCAGTCCAGAATTACAGCAGCAGGATTCTGCAGGGTTGCTCATCACTTCCTCTTCCTGCTTCCAGATGCCTCTGGGATTTGCAGTCCACAATTGCAGCTAGCAGTGAGATTGAGCATGGGAAGGGGTGTTTAACCCCTCTTCCTCATCCCAGATGGCGTTTGCTGGGGAGGGGGCAGTCCCTACCTTTAGACTAGGCTGCATCCTGGCCAGGCTTGTCAGATAGCCCTCACTGCTCCAGCTAGGGAGGGGACACAGCATAGCACAACCCAGCCCAGGGCTGGAAAGCATGCTGGGAGTCTGTGCTTTAAATTAAACCAGGAAGGGATCTGGGACAGAAATTTCATAATCTGGTTTGACTCAAATCAGTTAAATCTGATGCTACATTCAACCAGGTTTATTTCAAACTGGTTTCAGTCATTTCAAAACTGTTTTATATGCACTGAACTTGTGTTCTATTACAGGTTTAAACCAGTTTCTGATCACTTAAACTGGTTTGTGTGTAACTTCTGTCCCTGGCCTTAGAGACTGGAAGGGAGAGGCTTTGTATGGACTCTGATCAGATTTTGGAGGCTTAAAGCATAAGGCCTAGTAAGTATCTAGACAGAGAGGAAGGTATGTGTGCACATATACCATATGTAATTTATAGGTCATTGAAACCAATGAGATTTCAGTACCTTATATGGAAATAAGTTAATAGTTTTATCAGGTGGGCAATGTTTGCTAGCAACAGACAAGTCTGTCCAGAGGTTTTGCTCACTGGGTTCTGTTGACTCACTATTACTCCAGCCGAATATAAAGGAGGTCTTTGATATTTTCAAGAGAGAATGAATGCAGGGAGTGGACTAGCATATTTCAGTAGAAACCCTGTGAGCAGCCAGGCATGAGCAGAAAGTTGACAAGATTTTGAATTTCTTATTTAAAGCCAAATCACAGAAAGTGGCCATTTTCATGTTACATGATACATGAACTCTACTTAGGAAAGGTAGCTCCTCAGAGACTTAAAATGAATATTTCTATAAAATGTTAAGAAAAAAAAGGGGGAAATATTGAAATAAAAATTTAGACCAAAAAATGTTATAAACTAGTTAATAAAAATGGTCTTCTTGCTGCTGCTTGAACAAATCTGGCCAACGTAGTCAACAAAGCCTGTATACAGATGTTCATTTCTACTGGAAGAAATTTCTTCCATAGAAATATAGCCTAGGAACTGGACTGTACAGATGTTCCTCCAAGCCTATAGCTGGTGAATTTCCCAGGGGAGCTCTTTAGCTAGGGGTCACTAGAGGGAAAGGGAAGGTATTTAAGTGGCAATTGGTTAACTACTGAAAAACGGCATCTGACGCAGGTCGCTGGGGAGGGGTCTCACCCTGGGAGGGCCCCCCCCCTCATCCCACCAATCAGCTGATTTTCTGAAGAGGGCATTCTCCCAGGATGGGAATGCTCCCTGAAAATGAACAGCCCCACTCCTTGCACTCCTCCGGGTTGACCCAGAGTAGTGTTGGGAGTTAGGGGGAGCATAACACTGCTGCAGCAGGGGCATGGCAACCTGCCTCACCCCTTGCTACTCTGGGCTGACCCAGAGCAGTGTGGGATGAGATGGGGGCATTTCACTGGGGTGGTAAGACTCCTAAGCCTTGTTTCTGTTAGCACATCAGCCTGTGCCACTCTGCTCTCAGGTTAGCTGGGTGGTAAATGCAGGAAGGGGAAGCCAGCGGAGCTGGGATCTAGAAGCTGGGCTGGGGAAAGCCTCTCTGACCAGCTTTCAGGCCCTCCCCTTTGGCCCCCCACCGCTCAGCTGAGCAGTGACAGTGGTGATTTAAATGCCCAAAGGGCTGGAAGCAGGGCATGCAGTGGTTTTCCCCAGCTTAGCTCCAGGCTTCCTGCTCCCCTGTGCTCTCCAGGTGAGCAGCAGGAGGGTGATTTAAAGCCAGCAGCTGAACATGGTATTCCTTTAGTCCTGCTATTAGACTCTGACTTTTAAATTTACCGCTCAGCTAAACAGCGGGTTGGCAAGAGAGAGCCAGTGGAGTCCAGGACCTGGGTCTCAGAGACTTTCCTAGACTCTGCTTCTGGCCACTGTCTTCTAAATCACTGCCCTGCAGCAGAGCAGCAAAAGGAACCTGGTGGGAGCCAGTACCCTGCCTCTTCCCAAACCAAGGGACTGCCCAGCTTTGGGAAAGAGATAGGGAATGGTTGCTGCTCTTCCCCTCATCCCCCAGTCTATGGGATGAAGGAACAGCTGCCCCCAATGCCTTCTTGGCTAGGGACAGCAGTTACACACAAACCTGTTTAAGTGATCAGAAACTGGTTTAAACCTGTAACAGAACAAAAGCTCAGTGCACGTAAACCAGTTTCAAAATGGCTGAAACTGGCTGAAGATAAATCTGGTTGAATGTAGTGTAGTATCAGACTTAACTGATTTGGGTCAAACTGGTTTATGGAACTTCTGTCCCAGACTCCTTCTTGGTTCAAGTTAAATCACAGCCCCCAAGCATCCCAGCATGCTTTCCAGCCCTGGCCTGGGCTGTGATGCCTGCTTCAGAGAGCAGGGCTGGCCCACCCCTCTGCTCTCTAGCTGGAGCAGTGAGGGCTGCCTGATAAGGGAACTAATGATGGCAAGACTGGGCTGGGGATCCAGCCCAGTCTCTGGGGGATGAACTGCCCCATGCCAGGCAAACCCCGGGTCTGGGAGCAGGGAATGGGGCTATACACCTGCTTCCCTGCTCAAACTTACTGCTGGCTGGAACTGTGGACTAAAAATTGCAGAGGCACCTGGAAGCAGGAAAAGGAAGTGCTGAGCAACCCTGCAGTCCTGTTGCTGTAAGTCTGGTCTGTAAATCCCAGAGACCTCAGGGGGCGGCAGGAAGAGGAAGTGAGCACACAGCTAGAGAGCTGTGCTCTAGCACCTCCCAGCTTCTGGCCTGGACCGCTGCATGCATGTGGCTGCGATTCCCTGAATCAAAGGTAAATGTCTGTTCACTTCTGTTTCAGTTTAATCTGTGCAGTTTAGACTAATTTATAAAGACTGAATCAATTCAGCCTCAGGCTTTTTGACTGTCTGTACCTATTCCTTAAAACCAGGGTCGCCCCAGTCTTGGGAAGGCTCAAACCCTTTCCCTGGCTCCGATCCTTGTGGTTCCCAGAAGGAGCTAAACTGGAGGAAGGTGTCTAGACTTCCAATTTCCCAGAAGAAACTCCCTCCAACCAGTGATTTAACCCTGCTTTTTGCCAGTTTATTTTTCTCTCATAGCGGCTGTTTTTATTGTGGGAGAAAAAGCCTGAATGTCTACACACTTTTAATATCTACTGGAGAAAGGTGATTCCCCCCAGTAGCAACTGAATGTTTGCACCCAGTCAGAATAACTGTATCAACACACTGTCTGTTAGTAAAACCCATCAGATCTAGAGCCTCAGGACTTTCATTAGACTATGGTAATACAGCTGCAGCAATTCTTGTTCTGCTCTTTGCTGTCAATTTTCATGTATCTGATGCTATAATAGCAGAGAGCAGAGCTCATGAAATAAGTAGCAGCACAAGAATGCAGTGAGGAAGGTTTACTTGCATCATCATTACAGTGCTCACTGGCATAAACAGGCTGTATTTCACTATTTAGTCAGTGAAATACAAAGCATATTAACTGAACAAACAGAGCACTGAGAAATACCATATATATATAAATTTGTGTCACCACAAGATGTAATGTTATAGCTGTTTCAAGTTACACACCATTGCTATGGGACTTGCTAGATCAGATATTCATTCATATAAAGTTTGTGTAGCAAGTGAACAGCAGGTTGCATTTCAGCAGACCAGAATGGTTTCAACATCTCTTCTTTGACCAGTGTAATGCCCAAGGCTTCCTAGCAAGATACTCTAGTACCTGTGCTTCTGCTGTGGCTTTTCCACAGCGCACTCTGAGCACTTTTTATTTAGTGTCATGTTCAGCATTTCCCAGGCTTGCTTCATGTACGTGGTAAAGACCAGGATTCAAAAGATGAAAAGAAGAAAAAAGATCCCTTTTTTTGCAGTGGTCTTTTGGTACTGTTCCAGGAAAAGCAGTAGCACAATAGTTCATAAATAATGTGATTAGTCCTCTGGTCAGTTAGGTTTTTCATGTATCTTGTCAATATAGCCGTATGATTTCAGTGTATACAGGCCTTTACTAAAGTCTTGTTCTTCATCCCAGGCCTTGCTAATTGTTGCTTGCAGCCACAAAGTGACAAAAATTTAGTAATGGCATTTATTTTTAACATGACACATTGGAGGTAGGCATATAAACCTTGCAATTTCCTAATGGAATTTAGATCCTGACTTTTTTACTTTCTGCTGTGCGTTGGTGGGAACAAACAAAAGGACCTGCTTTGATATGTAGGGGGGGCTCTACTTTGATTCTTATTGTAGTGGCCATTGAAACAAATATATAAAAACTGCATTATTGAAGCTGAGCATTGGCAGTAGTTTGTAGACAAGACCTGTTTAATCATACAAGAGCATTTACTAAGGCATTTTCAATCTTTTTCTCTTCAGCCAGTTCAAATATGAATTAGATGGTGGGAGCAGATGGTGAAATTTAACCTAGTGTTCACATTAAAACTGCAGTAAAATGGAGTGCCAAGAATCCATAGAGACACAAAGGGCTGTCATTTATAGACCCGTCTGTCTCAGTTGTCAAAATGATTCCTCAGCCATAATAAATCTGGGGAACAAGAAAAAAGGAATGAGAAAATTGATGGGCCAGATTCTGCCAAGTGATGGAAGCCCCATGTGATGGAAGCCAAGTGGTTTGTTGATGGTTTCATGTTATGAATGGACAGTAAAATTACCCTGAAAGAGACAGCTGGGGATTTTCCTCCTTGTAAGAATGCTACCCCCTAAAGCAGCTGGAATAAGATCATGTTGGCAGAAGGAGGGTTATGACTGGGCCCTACCACACTCCTGTCAGAATAATGATCTATGCTGAAGCTAGTAAAAGTTCAGCAACTGGTAGGAGGTTATAATTTGTGCCAGGGGTTGTTCCAGCTCCTAAAATGAAATGAGGCAAACGTGTGTTTAAAGCCTTTCTCTGCAGTGTACTAAGTATGACTTTGACAGAACCTATGATCTGCTTTTAGGTAAATACTTCTAGAGCTCAAAAATGTGCTTCTTTTCCTGCCAGTATAAATACTGACTTTTCAAGGTTGATGTCCTTATCTGGCACACTCTGGAGGTGCCTTTTGCCTAAATTTTTAGGTGAGTAATAACAGAAACAGAGTAATCAATCTAAGCTTTTGAAAAACCAGCAATAGTTCAACGTCTGTCATGCTTCTTAAGATGGATGGATGTTTCACAGTCCTGTGTCTGCTGTAAGGGTCATTAAACTACTTATGGGCACTTGGAGGAAAACAGATAGATTGCAGTGACAGGTATTCATGGGCTTTTAGCATGAAAATATATGACATGATTAATGCATCTGACCATGTTAATCTATAGATACACATGTTTTTCTTTAATGGAAGTAATGCTTTTCAGTAACATACTGGTCGTGTCTACACATTCATTAATGTGCCGTAGTTACTACGCATTAAGTTTAGTATTTGGTTAACCAAGCACTAAATCAATGCACAGTAACTTGTACTGTGCATTGTACTGGTGCACAGGTTTTTAGTGCCACTTACTGCACAGTAGCCTGATACTATTGTGCAGTAGTGTACTAGCATGGTTTTCACCCGGCAGACTGCTGCACAGTGTTATTAGTCTACTGCACAGTTTGTGTCTTGTGTAGATGTGCTCACTGAGAATTTAGGTTATATATTTATAGACTATGGGACAGATACTGCAAATGATATTATTTATATTTAAAACAGTTGTTTCAGTCAATCTTGTATAATTTTCTTGGCTAGAGATGTCACAGTCTCAAGTGAATTATTTTTAATGGAACTCAATATTTGAAACAGGTTTTGGGTTTTTTTTTCTTAATTCAGGTCTTATAAAACTTGATAACTAACCAAAGCCCAATCCTATCTGTAACATTCTTTCTTGCTACAGAAACTCCGAGACCCTCTTGGGATCTAAACACAGATTTTCTCTGCCCCTAGAAATAAAGTATGGAAAGTCATGAAACAGAAAGCAAAGTAAATGCACCCTCACTGAGCCCTGAGCTACTATGGCTGAACTGCTTCTGTTGCCCAGCTTGGAGCATATAGGTTATCCCTATACCAGGCCTGTCCCTATGCTCAGGCTGCATGAGGCCTGCAAGGGGTTAAATTGTGGCTCCTGACCGGCTGTTGCTTCCTTCAATGCTTCAGCTACAACAACAGCTTTGGTCTACGGGCTCTCCACTCCTCTTCCCGCTCTTGCTGCTCGCCCCTGCCCCAAGGAGTGGAGCAATGCAGCATGTGGCTGGGGGAGCTGAGGCTGAGTCTGGGGCCATCCATGTCGTGCAAAAAGAGGGATGGGATGGGGGAACATGATGGTGTGAGGGGGAGAGTGGTCGCACAGTGCAGTGGTAGGAGAGGCAGGGGTGCAGTATAATGATGTAGTGCAGTGGCAGGGTGATGTCCTCATAGCATGTGGCCCAGGGCACCTGTGGCTTGCCCTGGGATGGCCCATGGGCACATGACCCCGAGTGGTGTAGCCTGCACATGCACAACATGAGGGACCTAGCTTCTTACAAACTGGACAGCCCTGCCCTACCCTATACTGCAGGGTGCAGTAGAGACCAATCCAAAACTTATGGTTACCAAACTGTAGGGAATTCTAGTAGGTAAAGCATTCAGAACTATAATAGGATAGTAATGAAGTCACTGTCAGGAGTGCCTGAGTGGCAGGAAGTGAATTGGAAAGGGTAAAAACATTCCTTGCTGAGACCTGCGAAGAATGCCGAGCATACAGAAGTTTGTCTGAGTCTACCTCAGCCATGCAGTTGGCCCAATAAAAGGTATCACCCACAAAAATCCCTTCCAAAATTACCGAGGTGGAGCTGGATCTAAGATTCATCTCCCAATGCATCACTTCCACAGATCACAAACTGTCAGATCACATGGCATATAACAATCTGATAGGTTGTTGACTGAGTATACCCATTTGTTCAGCAGTCTAGAATCCAAGTTTCAAAACCTGTCACAATCTTTCAGTTATTCTCAAATTCCTGACATGTTCCTTAAATCCCTAGGGTGAATTCCTTGAATCCTAGACATACTTAAGTCCAAGGAGAAACTTCCAGTGATTTCAATAAGCCAGGACACCATCCCTTAAAGTTTGTAACTTGGAACATTATTACATGTAATAAAGTACATAAAATACATGCAGAAATCAGCCTAAAGAGTATCTGACAGATTAGAGAAGCATTCTTAGCTTTTCCAACAGGAGCTGAATTGGTGCTTGTGGCAAAATCAAAGAATTTGTCTGGCTAGAGCAAGTTGCATATGTGCTCGGTTATTCTGTCCCATATTGTAGTCATGTCATTACTAGAGCTGTTCTGAAAACAAATATCAAAATGACTTTTTCAGCTTAGTTTCAGCAGCTTTTTCATGAAAAATATTCATGAACTTGTATGAGTTTCCATGAATAGGCAATGGGAAATATTTTTAAACAACAAATGTTTGTTCTGAAAAAATTAAAATATCATTTAAAATATTACAATTTTCATTTGTATTTCATGACATATCAGTGGTAGTAGCAGAGTGCTTCATACTGCTTTATCACAACCAAATAAATGGCACCTGAATTAGAAATATGAAGGTGGCTGGGTCAGATTCTATTCCAGCTATCAGACGTGTGATGTACAATTCTATTTGATTCTGTTCAAGTCCTTGAAAATATATTAACACATCTACTTTTGTAAGAGACCATCATCTCACTCTCATGATTGAGATTAAAAAAAAGTAGTGAGGAAGAAGAGAAGAACCTGCTCACCTTTTGCATTAACTGCTTTTCAGGGACTCAAGCAGGATGAAATAGAACTGCACTTACGTACCTATTGTATCCCTAATAGGTGGAATATAATCAGGCCCAGGATGTTCCAAACTACCATGAAGCTGCCCATGATTTTAAAAAATCTTAACTGTTCTGTAATATGATGAAGTGTCATGAAATAACATAAAAATAATTAAAAGATGGAAACTACCTGCCAAAATGAAATGTTGATGGCTTCTTAAGTAGAAATTTTGAAAACTAAGTTTTTCTTCCAGCAACATTTTAGATTATGCATTTCACGCAACATCTTTAAAATACTTTTGTTCAGATTCTGAACCAAAGCTGATTGCAAAGCTTTAACTTTCCTGTGAAATGCAACAAGCTCGACATGCTTGTTTAAAATCACTGTGTGCTAGCCCTCTAAAGGGAAAAGATACTGATGACACTAAAATTGTATGTTCTTCATAGCTGTATAATAAAATGCAGAATGCAATAAAGCTTGAAAAGAGTTCTGAAATTGTTTGTAATAAATGCAGGAAGCAAGAGGGGAATGAAGGTTGTTCTGTTAAAATACTGTAATAGCAAACTCCTCTTTATCCATAACCCATTTTGTGCACTCAGTAATTAGCAGGTTATTATGCGAAGAATGATTTGCTTCTTTCTGACTTTTAACTAGTCTAATTACACCCAATCATTAATTTAAAGACTCTGTATGAAAGAGATGCTTCATACCTGATCAAACAATTATTTTAGGAGGTGATGATCCTCTTATTGCTATTCAGGATATTTTTCAGTTGATTGGAGAAGTGGCAATGGTACAGCATATTAACGAAGTAATGGAGATAAATGGCTCCAAAGTTGAAATGATGTCTCTGCTCTATTGGTTGAATGAAACCTATTCAGAAAGTTGACTTATAGTGGTGATGGAAAGTATTTATCAAGTTAACATGTAGCAATCATTGCTTCCTATCAAGCTATTAAGTATTTAATGAAAAAGGCAATGTGACATTTCAGAGTACACCAAATACTACTGCAACTAATCTTATCACTGCGTACATTTTATCACCTATGATTACTCAACTACAGCTTTTACTTGTGTTTTCTTAATTGTCATGAAGAGAGTAAAAACTAAATGACTAGCCTGTTTTCTGGAAATAACTGCAATAAACCACAAATCTTGACCATGATTGATTCAGTCAGATTGTTTGTAGTCACACTGAGTTTATATTGATTTATAGCCATGCAATGTGACTACTGGAGTGGTGATGTGACACTCAACCTAAGTCTGTTAGAATCATGCCTATATTGTTACTGAAACAGGACAAGAATGAATAGACAATGGGGGAAGGAGGCAACAGGATGTGCTGGACCATGTGCATAGGAAGGAATGGATTCAATGAAGATGGGAATCTGTTTCATACTTGATTTGATTATATAAAACTATTATTGCTATCATAATGGCCAAATCAGTCCTGGCTTTAAACAGGAAAAGAAGAGAGCAGGAAATATCACTCTGTTGTCTTGCACAGATTCCAAGGAGAATCACAGGTCTTGCTGTCAATGGCTATGTAGAGTTGCAGCAAAGTAGGTTTAGACTGGGTGTCAGGAAAAACGTCTTCACTGTTACAACAGTGAGGCAGTGGAATAGACTTCCTAGAGAAGCTGTGGACTATCCATCATTGGAGGTCTTCAAGAAGAGGTTGGACAGGCACTTGTCAGGGGTGACTGACAAGTGCTGGCTGATGTTGTGACCCCAAATGGGGTCACAACATCAGCAAATGGGGTTCTGGGGAGGGGTGGGGGTGGGCTGTGGGTTGAGAGTGAGAGGTCATGATGAGGAAATGGGGTCATGATGAGGAAAAGTTTGGGAAGCGCTGATCTAGGCATAGTTATGACTATGTTCTACAATAAGCATTTCCTGTGCTTCTAGGCTTTGCCATTTGCCACATGGGGCCAAGAGCTAATTTTTTCATTCCCTGCTGCTACTTGGGTTTAAAAAGAACAAAAAACCAAAAAAACCCAGCCTTCCTCAGAAGCAATAGGTTTTGACTGCAGTCAAGGCTGGGGATTTTGACTTAGGTGTGCCATTGCTTCTGCTGGGACTTAAAACAAGAGGTTTCTAGCTAGACAGTCTTTCCCCTCAACTCAGGGTTGGGAATTTTACCCTTTGGTCATATTGGTACAGAGTGTAGGGGTTTCTGCCTTCCTCTGTAGCAGGGGGCATGCCCCTCTTTCTTGGATCTCTTGAGTGTATTTTAATGTAACCTTGGTCTGCCACACTAGGGCAGCCTACTGTCCATTTCAGATCCCTGGGGTGCCAATGACCTCGGTCTTTCTCCCAGTCCACTGAAGAATCGGTAGCAGCCCAGCAGCAGAGTATTCTGAGTTCCCTTCATCCAGTGCAAGGCGTGATATAAACTGATGTATATATACACACACAGGTACTCCTCACTTAACATTGTCCCAGTTAATGTTGTTTCGTTATTATGTCTCTGATCTATTACAGAACTCATTTAAAGTTGCGAAATGTTCAGTTATAATGTTTGGCCACCAGAAAAACAGAGTAAACTACGGATTTTACTTTTTTTACCAGAGGCAAATATGGATTTCTCATTTTACAAGAAAAACCCACAGATTTTGCCACAGCAAAGCCCCTGCAGGCTAGCAGAGTTCCAGCCTGCAGGGAGCTGGGAGGGAGCAGGAGGAAGGCGCTGAGACAGGGGGCGCCACATGCATGGACATGCACGTGGCCCCAGGCAGCCTGCAGAGCAGCTCCAGCAGGTAAGGGGATTGAGGCCACTGTAGGGAGGGAGCTGAGCAGGGCTGGGGCTGTTGCCCACCTGGGTGGGGCTTGGGGCTGCAATGCATGACTGCAAGGCCCCAGTGCGGAGCAGGACAGGGCCACGGGTGGCTCATCTGGGGGAGAGCCAGCTCCCCACTGCCATGCCCACTCCCAGGGAGCAGGGAGGACCCATGACCTCAGATCTGTACGTGGAGCAGGCTGCAGGCGCAGACTCCCACCCTGCTGTCCTGCCCCGGGGCTCCTGTAGCACTTCAGGCACGAACCAGCATGGCTGTGGACAGCAGGGCCGCATGGGGATCTCCCCCCCCCCCCCCGCTCTGGCAATGCGCCCCCTGCACCTGCTGCTGCTTTGAAGGGTGCAGCTCCATGCCACTGCCCTCATTGCAGCCCCATGTGAAGGTGGTGCGTCACTGGGGCAGCATGGGGCAAAAGTGGTGAAGAGATTCCTGTTGTGGGGGAGGGAAACAGGGCGGCAGGGAACAATGGACCCATGCCAAAAAGCTGCTTGCTGCTGTTCCCTGACACTAAAAATTTGATTGTGTGTCAGGTGAAAGCTAATCTTGCACGCCAACTCCTAGGCATGCTGGCTTTTCAGTTGGCACCTCTACCACACAGCTGAGCAACTGGGGGAGGGAAAGCAGGCAGGGAGCAGAAAGGCACTGGGAACACTTTTCTTACCTGCTTCCCCTTGCCCACAGGTTGCTCAGCTGAGTGGCAGGGGTGGCCAGTAAAAAGCCAGTGCATCCAGAAGCTGGGTGTACAAGCCCAGCTCTTCGTCATGCTGACTTTCATTGCCTCCCCACACCACTCAGCTGGATGGTGAGGGTGGTGATTTAAAAGCTGGTGGGGCTGGGACTCTGGCTATGGGAAAGCCTCTGCAGGCCCAGCTCACAGCCCCTCCAGCTTCCCCTTATTGCCTATGCTGCCCAGCTTATCTGGAGCAGTGCATGGTGAGACAGTCTGTGGTGCCACAGTGGCAAGCCTCAGAAGCTTTGCCATGGCAGAGAAATGCCCACACTTCGCTCTGCACTGCTCTGGGTAGCCAGAGCAGAGCTGGATGGTTCAACTTCTGGGCTATTTTTCTATCAAAATAAATTTGAGACAGGGCTATGATCCCCTTCTCCTCTATGCTGGCCTGTGGAGCATACTAGGGACTATAGGGCCATGTCCATATGAGCAGGGGTTTGTATTTGCAGCAGCACAAATAATAGCAGCACAAATTTGTGAAGGTTTGCCTGCTCCCCCATTTCTGTGTTTACCCCAGTATGTGATGCTTTTTCTTTGGGGGGTGATGTTTTTTTGGCTACTGGGAAATCCCAGTGGCAATTTTTGCCCTAGAACTGCAAATTAGTGGCACCACACATGGTTTAATATGCAATGGGCGCAGTTTGTGGTGCCACAAAATGGTTTGCAGCACCCTTAACTGCATGTGCCTGCACATGTGAATCTGGCCCTGATAAGCAGGCTGCAGCATATTTCAAGCAAGATAACTGAATCCCCTTTGGGTGTTGTTTGGTGCCACAGTGATCTTAGTGCATACCTCTGTCATTTAATACAATCCATATCTCAGGACATTTTACTGACAGTTATATGGTACTGCTAGCACATTTTGTGAATCAAGTAATGTCTTATTCTTATTGAAATCAACAGAAAATCTCATGTAAGTGAAGTGACTGGGTTCTGACCACATATCTTTGAACAGTTTAAGAAAACATAATTCCTCATACTTCAAGACATAAGCCAAGTACTAATTAATGGGTTTTAGAAGGAAACCTCCCCTGGTAGTTGAGATAATCCATACATTTTCCACCATGGGTTCTTGTAATTTCCTGTGAAGTTTTTATTACTGGCCATGGGCAGATGCAGTGATACTAGATGAGATAGACAACCAAGTGGTTGGGTCCTATATGCAATTTCTATTTTTAACCTTTCATATTTTGGTGAAAGCGATACATTTGCCAAATGTAGGAAGCATCTGACAAATCCACTGCATGAAAGAATGTGAGGAAAATGTGTGACATGTTTTTTGTAACTGATCACCAGCTCCCATTCAGCAAAGTAATGGTAGTGATTAGGAAATGTGAAGATTATTCTAGGTTCCATGGCTTACTGATCCTAGCTTGTCTGCTCATATTAAATACAAGAAGTTTCTTGACTGCCAATCTACTTTCAGCCATGCATACACTTTATTCTGTGGTTTTGATTCCACTCCAGGATAATCTCTTGAAGCATGGAGAGGATCAGTGTTAAGGATCAGTGTTAATAGTGCTTATGGAGGGCAAATGAAATATTCAGCAGCTAGGCACCTACCAAAAATAAAAATTGCCTTTTTGAAGCAACTTCATTCCTTGCTTCAGCACATCAGAAAAGGGCCAGTGTAAAGATCTGAGGGACACTCCTGAAATAATCATCATTGTCATGGGGCCCCTTGTAGTTGATCGTGGTGGTGCCAGAGGAGTAGAGGTGCCAGTCAGATGCAATGGTTCCCCAGGGGGCTGACAAGCCCAAAGCATGACAAGAAGACACTCTCACAAATCCCACATTTCTACAGGACCTGTACAGCAGTCAGCTGCTGTATTCATGCCTTTTACCTTGCTTGCTTGTTGGCACATTGCTTGTATTCAAAGTGTGCCATATATACCTTTAACTTGATTCATTGTGGGTGCCTGTCAACAGTCTAACATTCAGATATAGGAAGGCAAACTAGACTTTTGCCTTGTGTCTAGTCCCACTAAAGAGTGTCCCTGAAATAATTCTGGAAGCAGCCACACTTCCTCTTTGCTAAGCCTGTGCTCTCCATAGAGAACAGCTCAGGCACACCTGTGAATTGGGGTTTTCCTATCTGCTATGTCCAAGAAGAAACAGCTCAGAAAGATCCAAGGCACAATTTTGCCAGCCATGGCCAAGGGAAATATCCTCCAGCCGTAACCACGCTTGGACTATGTGACAGGGAAACCTTGACCTGTTACTGGGGGAGGGCTACAAAGCCAGCAGAACTGGAGAGGGCCCTTTAAGATAAGGGTTTTTGAGGCCCAGGCAAAGGCAGCTGGCAGAGCTGGGACTAAGGAGCAGTCCCTGTGCTCAGGCCAGCTAATAGGCCAGGGTGGCAAGAAGGGGCAGGGCTCAAGGGGTAAATAGACTTGCCCTCAGGCTGGAGGGGCAGTCTAGCACCAACTGGGGAAGGGGCAGGATCCCTCTAGGCAGACTGCCTGAGGCCTGGAAACAAAATGGGAGCCCTGTTTAGTAAGGGCCAAGAGGAGGGGGTTTTTTCTGGCTTTTTTCTTTTTCACTGCATAGGACCCAAAAGAGAGAAAGGACTGACATTCAGGGAGCACGTGTTTGTGAGTGCCCGGAGTGGCAGTCATTTTTGGTTGAAAGCGGTTGTTTGCATTTTTGCTTCAGTCTGTCTAGTGGACCATAAGTGAGGGTGAGGAAAAGTGGAGATTGCATTGCAGGTGCCTTAAATGCCCAGTGAGAGACCACTGCCTCCGTCCTATTGCGTAGAAGAGCTGATGTAAGCATTTAGACAGGATCCATAACCCAATGAGGATAGACTTCTTGTATTACACTCTGTCTAGGTGCTTTACCACATTTAATCAATGCCATGGGGGATTCCAGTTCTTCTAAAATCAGCAGTATACTGAAGGTGGCCATATGCTCTTCTTATGAAACAGTACACAGTACATCCTCAGTAATATTTGACTCCACAGTGAGTAGTGCTTTGCGATGCTGCACCAAGTATCATCTTCTATCAATCCATTATCAATGCTGAACCATCACTTCTGCAGATTAATTTATGGGTGTTTTTTGTGGCACAGAATTGCCACATATGATGTCTGTCAGCAATCTGCTGCAGCTCTTCTGCATTGGCATCCCACCCATGATGCTTCATCTGTTGGACATATTCTACACTTCACAACAAACGTTCGTATAGACTAGCCTGATGGTCCAAGAATTGAGATATTCCATTAGTTTTCAATGAATTCATCTCTTTTTTTTAGCAGAAATCAGAATGCCTTATTAACCTCTTTATACCAATCTAGAAAGTAACAGACTTCCAAAAACCTGGAGAAAAGCTGATGTCATTGCTACTCTGAAACCCAATAAACCACCAGAGTATCCAAAAGAGCTACCAAACCATCTCACTACTTACTGTACATTACATGGAAACTCATGGAGCACATAGTCCTGAATAGAATAGAGAACATTATTGATCCTCAGCTCCCAAAAGAATAAGCTGGCTTTCAGAAAAAGTGGTATATCACTGACCAAGTTATATTACTTACATCTGACATAGAAAATGGATTTGAAATGCAGCAGAAAACAGGAACAGTCTTTAACAACCTTACAGCCACATATGATAATCTATGGCATGAAGACCTCAAATATAAACTGCGCTCTGTGGTACCTGACTTTTATCATGAACTTGATTTCCAGCAGATCATTCAAATTCACTACTAACAAGGAGGAGCAGAGTACAAATTCTGAACAATAGCATCCCCCAAGACTAGGTGTTAATATGAGTACTTGTCAATGTATACATTTCAGACTTCCCACATACAACATCTAAGTGATACATGTATGCTGACGATGTCACCATAGTAGCCAAAGGAACTGACATGACAAAACTGGAAAAGATACTGAGTACTGACAGGGAACTCATTGCTGACTATCTCCACAAGTGGCGCTTTAAGTTGAGAATCAATAAATCAGTATTATCACTCTTCCACCTGGACAATCATCAAGCCAAGAGCATGCCGCATATCAAAGTAGGCAACCACATCCTTCCCCATGAGCATACCCCAACCTACCTTTGAGTCACATTAGACCATTCCCCCACCTAAAAACATCACATTCAGAAGGTCAGAAGTAAAGTCTCTGCCTTAAGATGTTTAACCAGCACAACATGGTGTGCCAACTTCAAAGTGCTCAGAACCACTGCACTTGCAATAGTATATGTCTCAGCAGATAACTGTGCTCCTGTATAGTCCAAAAGTTGTCAAGCTAATGAGCTTGACACTATATTTAACAGCGCGCTGAAACTTATAACAGGCAGCACAATTTACACACACACAGATGTACTCCCTATACTCTCAGGCATTAGACCAAGTGATATAAGAAGACAAACCTTAAAATCGTTATTGGAAAAACAAGTCAGAAATGATGAAAATCGCCTGCTCCATCAACTGTTAACCGAAGACCCCAATGCCACCTGGATGCCACTGACCCCTCAGCACAGAGCCAGGAGCTAGGGGAACAGGGGCAAGGAGAGGGTGGCGAGTGCAGGGAGGCTCAGAGGTTGCGGGTGTGTGTGTGAGTATGTGTGTGTGCGTGCATGCATGTGAGTGTGCGGTGGCCATGCCAGGTGGGACGTGCCGGCTGACTGGGATCCCCCTCCCCCCAAGTTCCCTACTTAGCTGAGGCCCCCAGGGAGTCCCATAAACAGAGCACACAAACAGACATGGCTCTGCTGGGGTGGCCAGTCTTCTAGACAGGGCTTTAAACTAAGATCGCTGGAGGACAGGGAAACACTGATTGGAGCATGCCCGGGGACCGACACACAAGAAAGCTCCGAAGCCAGGGACACTAAGAAAGCCACTCTTGCAAGAACTGAGGAAATGGTTCTCCCTTAGCATGACAGGAAATCAAGGGTCTCAATCGGAGGACTCAGGTGCCTGTACATTAATGCCAGGAGCATGGGGAACAAGCAGGAAGAGCTAGCCCTCCTATTCTCCAGTGGGCATTACCATCTAATTGGGATTATGGAGACCTGGTGGGACTCCTCACATGATTGGAACATAGCCATAGAGAGCTACGCTCTGCACAGAAGGGGCTGAGTAGGGAAGAAAGGTGGAGGTATAGCTCTCTATGTGAAGGAGCAGTACACCTTCTTGGAGGCCAACATCAACCTCAAAGGTGAGTGGCTCGAAACCCTCTGGGTCAAACTACGGGGGGGGGCTGTGCAGTAAAAGAGACCTAACTCTAGGTTTGTACTACAGACCACCAAACCAGGGGGAGGAGCTTGATCTGGAATTCTCTCAAGAACTGGCAGAGGCAGCATGCACAGGACACGGTTGTCATGGGTGACTTCAATTACCCAGACATCTCTTGGGAGGAACACTCAGCTAAGTTGGATCAGTCGCATTGCTTCCTGACCTGTATCGAAGAGCTGTACCTTGCTCAGGAAGTACACGGACCAACCAGAGGTAACGCTCTCCTAGACTGGGTCTTGGCCAAAGGAGATCATCTGGTAAGCAGCTTGAATATAGAGGGTAGCCTGGGTGAGAGTGACCACAAAACCATCATGTTCACTGCCCTTCACAAGGCAGGCAAATCAGCTAGCAGGGTTAAAGTTTTGGACTTCAAAAAAGTGAATTTCAACAGGCTCAGAGCAATAGTAGGGGAAGCACTGTGGGACTAGGGACTGAAGGTGAAAGGAGTACATGAAGAGTGGTCGTTCCTCAAGGACACAATTTTTGAAGCACAAAAGAAGTCCATTCCCATGCAGAGGAAAGGTAGCAGAAGGACTGAGAAGCCCTCTTGGCTTAATAGGGATATCATGGTTCTTTTGAAAAAGAAGACAGAGGCATACAAACAATGGAAGCTTGGGACTCTCCCCAAGGAGGACTATACAACAACGGCCTGCACTTGTAGGGAGCAGGTTAGAAAGGCTAAGGTGGTGACTGAATTTAAACTAGCAATGGAAATTAAGGACCATAAGAAGTCCTGTTTTAGGTATGTAGTGAACAGGAGGAAAACAAATGGAAGCATGGGGCCATTGCTTAACAACTCAAGACAACTGGTTATTAACACTTAAGAGAAAACTGAACTCCTCAATGACTACTTTGCTTTGGTATTTCACTGGACTAAGGGGAAAATCATGCTAGATATGGTACAGAATGGGCATGGTGGGAATGATTGCCTTCTTACTATTGACATTGAACTGGTGCATGGTCAGTTAGAAAGTTAGACATTTATATGTCAGCATGAGCTGATGAACTTCATCCGAGAGTTCTGAAGGAGCTGGCTGAAGTCATGGTGGGACCTCTGGCAAAACTTTTCCAAAACTCATGGCACTTGGGGGAGGCCCCTGAAGACTGAAAGAGGGCCAATGCTGTGCCCATCTTCAAGACGGGGAGGAGAGAGAACCCAGACAACTATAATCCAATTAGCCCAACTTTTATCCCAGGGAAAATCCTGGAAAAATTCATCAAGGAGTCTATGTGTAATACGGTTGCAGATTCTGCAGATTCTATGTGTAATAAGGTAGGATTCTGAATGACAGCCAGCATGGCTTTGTTATGGGCAGCACTTACCTTACCAATCTCATCACCTTCTACAACCAGGTAACTCGCTACCTAGATAAGAGAGGAGATTGACATTGTACACCTAGACTTCCAGAAGTCCTTTGATCTGGTATCCCATGATATTCTCATGGGAAAATTGGAGGATTGTGGGATTAACTGTTCAGAAGTTAGGTGAGTAGGAAGCTGGCTGTGGGGTGGGACCCAGGGAGTTTTAATGAACGGGTCTATGTTGTCCTGGCAGGAAGTGGCTAGTGGTGTCCCTCAGGGGTCCGTGCTTGGTCCAGTGCTTTTCAACATCTTTATCAATGATTTGCTTGTGGGGGTGAAGAGCTTACTGGCCAAGTTCACAGACAACACCAATTATGGGGGAATGTGGTCAAGCTTGAAGATGGTCTGCCTGTATCTGCAGCCTGAGACAGGCTGGCAAGTTGGGCAGATTGGAACCAGATGAAGTTCAACACGGAGAAGTGTAAAGTGCTCCGTTTGGGGACGAACAATCCCCAACATACTTACAGGCTCAGTATCACCAAACTAACTAGTACCACAACTGAAAGGGACTTAGGGGTAATAATAGATCATAGTATGAACATAAGCCATCAGTGCAATGATGTTGCCAGCAGGGCAAACAATATGTGGGCATACATCAGTTGATGCATCTGAAGCAAAACCAAGGACGTGATTCTTCTGCTTTACTCAGCATTGGTGAGACTGCAGCTGCAGTACTGCATCCAGTTCAGGGTGCCTCACTTCAATAAGGACCTTGGTAAAGGTTGAGAGATTCCAGAGAAAAGCCACCCATATGATCAGAGACTTGCAAAGCAAGCCATATGAGGAAAGGCTGAGAGACTTGGGTCTCTTCAGCCTAAAAAAGAGAAGGCTAAGAGGGGATTTGGTAGCACCTTACTGCTACATCAGGGGAATACATCAAGGGCTAAGTGAACAACTGTCCACCAGGATACCCTTGGGAAAAAACAGGAGTAATGGCCACAAACTTCTGGAAGACTGTTCCAGGCTAAACACTAGGAAAAACTTCTTCACAGTTAAGTTGTCCAGACTGTGCAATAAACTCCCTCCGGAGGTGACACAATCGCCTACCCTGGAAATCTTTAAGAGGAGACTGGACGGTCACCTCGCTGGGGTTACCTGACCCCAGTTGTCTTTCCTGCCTAGTGCAGGGGGGCTGGACCCAATGATCTTGCAAGGATCCTTGCAGCCCCTTACCATCTATGAATCTATAAGATCTGAATAGATGGAGGCTTGAAAAGTCATAAACTGTTTATATATGAAGCACCTGGAAGAGACTGGGTATGCTGAACCAAATTTGTGGGTGGCAATGGAGTATGCCAACCAGTGGGAAAGGTCAGACCTATTCCTCCAGCATTCTATACCAACACCAAATGAGTACCCCATTGGGCATGACCAATGAAGTGTGGGTCAAGCTGAACAGATTGAGATCTGGATATGGACACTTCACAAGATAAATATCTTGGACAGCCCCTTGGGTAAATGTGGTGTCCAATGAAAAGCACAGCACTTAATTGAAAGCTTCTTTTTTCATGACAAGGTATTTAGCGGAACTCTCAGATTTACTGAAAGCTGAGAGGGCTATCCCGTGAGTACCGCTGCTGTGGCCTCAAACTTATGGGTTTTTAACTGTGTGCCTTAGTATCTGTGCCACACCAGCCCCCAACAGAAAGCTGCAATCTTTACAAATGCCAAGCTGCAATCTTTACAAATGCTCATAGTCATGGTGCTCAGTTATTTTTCCACACCATCAAAATATTAGCTTTATCAAGGATCACACTGAAAATTGACAAGGCAGTGATTGACTTTGTGCCCAGTTTGACATAGACCTCATTACATTTTAGCTCAGATATCACTGGAAGCTGAAAGTTGTAATAAAGTTTTAGTTTTAGAAACCAAGGGCCAGATTCTAGCCCACCTATTTCACTTTACTGGACTTAGGGCATGTCTATACTTCTCCCTATGGTGTGCTATAGTGATGTAGCTATCACGTAGGTCTACACATGATTGACAGCTATGTTGCCATAGCAGCGCACTCCCCCAGTATAGCACACCTCTATGGGAGATAATGGTGAAATCTAATCGTGCACTGTGCGCACAACACAGTAACCGCCTATACTGCTCTGTACTTTAGTACTTCCAAAAGGGAGTACTAAAGCACAGTGCCATAGCAATGTCACAGTACAGTGTTCTTAGGCTCCTACGAACAATCCTATTGCACCCTGCCTGAGTCCCTGAAAAACTATTAATGCACAAGGTAATGTTGTCCTTCTCCTCACTGCTCTTTTATAACTAATTAATTCTTAAAGGTAGGATGATGGTGTGTCAAAAAAGTAGAAGCATTAATAGATTTTTAGAGACTTGAATAGCGTGGAATAGAATTCCACTTGGATAATTAAGTCCACTAAGGTAGACTAGGTGGAACAGAATCTGTCTCCAAGACTTTATCCTTAGCAACACCATGTCAGAAAAAGATAACTGGGAAAGAAGAGTACTTATGAAAAGCACAGATATTCTTTAAGCCTAATACGAAGGCTACAGGAGAACAACTTTTATGTTAAAGACATTCTTTATTGTAGGCCTTGATTCTTCCACCCATACTTATTCTGAGTACTATTTAATCACATAAGTTTTCCCATTTAATGGAGCGGGAGTCTTCTCATGAGTGGGCACATCTACACATGCCTATTAATGTGGAGCAGTAGACTTTGAAGCTCATTGCTATGGAGTTAATTGCTGCCAGGCACATGTCTGCACTTGCATCTGGCCTGCAGCACATTGAGGCAGGTTGCAGCAGCCCCAGCTGGCAGGAAACCTGGGGGATCAGCCTGCCAACGCAGGGCTGCTCCAACTGAGCTTAATGTGCTGCAGAGGGACATGATGGGGTATGAGGGTCTACATGTGCACTGTTGTGGAGTAAAACATTCCACAGGAGGATAGTACTTGTATTTACAAGTCCTGTCCTGCTGTGGCATACATTAATTTACTCCAGCTTAATAGGGCCACACGTGTAGACATGCAATGTTTACTGTGCAGCTAATTAGTCTTCTGCACAGTAAATGTCTTATGTTGATGCACCCATAGTGTTGTATCTTCACCAGTGTACATACATTAGCTTCCTCCCAGTTTGTTTATTGCATGTTTTCAAATGCATCGTGTTCAGCTGCATTCAAGTCTCTAAAATATTACCCAAGTATTGACTCTGAATGACATACTTCATCTCAGTGTAAACTGCATGCAGAAAGTGTTTGCCATAAAGCTACTGCAATGTTTCTAAGTGTTCAGATCCCCATGTACAATTCAATTACAAATCCCTGGAGTTACAGCTTTGGCTTATTTCATTCTATTATTTTACAGTATTGACCAGAGATTGATTTGAGAGTGGCGAGCAATCGCTGTATTATTACATGGTTATTTATAGCTCCAGATTATAGTACACAGTAATTTAGTTGAGAATTGGCAATAGAAATGAGTGTACTGCTTCAAATCAAAGAATTTATTTGGAATACAGCCTGGTAGTACAGATAGACGCTGCCAACATCGTTTGAATTCACCACCAGGCTTCCTTCACCACTGTATAGACCATTTAGAAGCAATCCATTTAATAGGGACTGAATTAGAGGAGCAAGACGAACCTTATTTTCATGCTAGGTATGAGCTCACACCTGTACATTTTCAGACCCTGAGTAAAAGAAGGAATAAGATTTGTAATGTTCAGTCAAGCATGTGGATGCTAAAGGAACTAATGTTCCCTTTTACACAGCATGCACTGAAACACAAAGGAACTCTGATTCCAATATAATAAAACTTGTCTCCAGACTGTTCAAAGGAGTAGGAAATGCCTTTTGAGGGAATTTGTCTTTTAATAAATGAATCCAAGAAATTTGCTGAAAGGAGACCATTAAAACATTGCCATAATTATATGGTAACAACAGTTGTTATTGTTTCATATTAAGGTATTTTTATTTTGGAGACACAAAAAATACCTAATATGAATAAATAGATTATAGCTTATTTCTAAGAGTAACTTGTAGAGGATATTGTTGTTTTATTTATGAGTTTATTTGCCTTCTAGTGTTTCAGTATATAAACCTAAAACACTTTGGGCTGTTTGCAGACTTTAAAAAAAAGTTTACCGGAAGAAGCAGTGCATTATTTCGACCCAGTTCCACAGAGTCTGTGTAGATTGGGCACTTCAGTGGAGACTTCTGGCATGTTTATCTAATAGTTGATTCAGTCAGCTATTAGATAAAAGCACCAAAAAAGCCCCACTATAGTGCCCGATTTATACAGATGTTGAGTGAGTCAGGTCTTTTGGACATGCACTGGGCTTGGTGCAGGAACACACCAAGTTTAATTTAAAGTACCAGTATTTGTTAACATCTGCAAGCTGCCTTAGAGAAGTACAGAGAAAATTCAGGGCCTCTATATACTTTGTGCCTATGATCACATCAATTCAAAGCATTTCAGTTGGTCTGCTAAAAGAGAAAAGAGAAATTTTCTGTATCTTATTTTCTTTCAGACCAATTTTGAGCAATCTTTTTTCACACAGGAAGGGTGTTTTCTTAATTTAACATTGTAAGTGGTTGGATTGAGTATAAAGGTGACCATTAGAGCACAATTCTGATATTCACTCATCTTAGGTTATACTTACTGGGCATGTCTATACAAGATGATCACTGTGTGGTTGCCTAATTAACTGCACAGTAAACATCACAGCGTCTACACTTGCACTCCTATTAGGACACACGGAACTAATAAACTCTGCAGCAGGATAGTACTTGTATTTACTACCCTGTAAATACAAGTACTATTCTTCTGCAGAGTTCCTTCATGTGAGGCAGTGCACATGTAGATGCTGACCCCACTGGCTGAGGCACAAGGGTGCTTCAGCGTAGGGGCTGCCTGCTGGCTAGCCCCACAGCGTACCACCCTCAAAACCTAGCCAGCCCCTCTGCAATATGTTGAACTGAGGGTAGCAGCCCCAAGTTCCCCTGCCAGGGGGGGCTGCTCTAACCCAGCTCAACGTGCTACAGTCCCAGGCACACATGCGAACGGCATGCCCAGAGCAATAAGCTCCCAAGTTTATTTCTTCACATTAATATGTATGTACAGATGTACCCTATTACTACTTTATTTCTACAGCATTCTCTGTTTGTCCAGTTTGCATAGGGAGGACCCATACAGGGAGAAACTTAGGAAGGCCAAGGCACGATTTGAGATGCAATTAGCAAGGGCCACAAAAGGCAATAAAAAGGGATCCTATAACTATGTAAGCAGTAACAGGAAGATGAAAGAGATCATAGGTCCCTTATGGAATACAGAAGGCAATCTAGTTACAGATGATCCAGAGAAGGCTGAATACGTAATGCCTTTTTACTTCAGTCTTCACAAATAGGGGCATCTACCAGATGACAAGTGCAAGTGGCAGCAAAGATAGGGAGGGAGTAAAAAAATCTAGGGTAATGACAGAACAGGTTAGGGATTACTTTGAAAAGCTAAATGCTTTCAGGTCTCCAGGGCCACATGGGATGTATGGTAGGGTGCTGAAGGAATTAGCTGAGCTAATTTCAGAGCCATTAAGTATCCTCTTAGAGAACTTGTGGGAAAGGTCCTGGATGACTGGAAAAGGGCAAATACAGTGCCCATCTTTATGAAAGGAAAGGAGGAGGATCTGCAGAATTATAGAGCAGTCAGTTTAACCTTGATACCTGGAAAGATCATGGAGCAGGTCCTCAAGGACCACTAAGAATCAGGATACGGGAGTACTAAGGGCACCTATTGGGCGGCTTAGGTCTCTCTATACTAATGCTAGAAGTATGGGAAACAAATAAAAGGAACTTGCACTCCTGCTTGCGGACCAACATTTTGACCTGGTTGGACTAACAGAAACCTGGTGGCACCCCACCCACAACTGGGCAGTGGGCATTGAGGGCTACAGGTTATACAGGCAGGATAGATTGGGGAAAAAAGGGGGGGCGGGGGTTACCCTATATGTTAGGGAACATTATACATCTTCTGTAATAAAGATGGGGACAGAAGAAGGACAGATCAAAGTCCTATGGGTCAGATTACAAGGGGTTAAGGGTGAAAGGGACTTGGTAATGGGGGTCTACTACAGACCCCCACATCAACAGGAGGAGTTAGATCTAGAATTCTCAAAACAGCTCTTAAAGGTAGTACGTTCAAAGGACCTAGTTGTCATGGGTGACCTAAATTACCCAGACATCTGCTGGGAGGAGCAGTTGGCCAGGTTTGCCGGTTCACGTAGGTTCCTAACCTGTATGCAGAACCTGCACCTAACACAGGAGGTATACAGTCCCACTAGGGGAAATGCCTTACTTGACTTGGTGCTGGCCACAGGGCAGGACTTGTTAGGGGAGCTACAAGTACAAGGTAACTTAGGGGATAGCAACCACCAGTTGATAGGATTCACTATCTGGCAAAAGATGGGTAAGTCAACTAGTAGGGCAGAATTGCTGAACTTCTGAAAGGCCAACTTCAACAAGCTCAGGAGATTAATTAGAGTGGGACTGAGGGGTAATCACATTTGTGAGTTGGGAGTCCAAGAAGGGTGGGAGTTCCTCAAGGGACTGATCCTGGACGCAGAGAGGGGTACCATCCCATGTCACACAAAGGGAGGCAAAAGAGCCAAAATACCTTCTTGGCTGAGCAGGGAAATTCAGGAGAGCCTTCAGAGGAAAAGAGAGGCTTACAGGCTGTGGAAGCAGGGGGCAGCCACCAAGGAAGAGTATACCTGCTTGGCTTACACTTGCAGGGAAGCAGTGAGGAAGGCCAAAGCAGATACTGAACTCAAGTTGGCAACAAAGATTAAGAATAACAAAAGGCATTCTTTAAGTACAAAGGGAGCAAGAAGAAAGTGCAGGGTAACATAGGGCCGCTACAGAATGGACTAGGGCAACTCATAACAGATAGGCTGGATAGAGCGGAGCTCTTAGGTGATTTCTTTGTGCCCCGATGATCTTCACCCAAGGGTACTAAAGGAATTGGCTGGTGTCATAGCAAAACCACTGGTGCAACTGTTTGAGCTCTTGTGGCACTCAGGACAGGTCCCAGAAGACTGGAAAAGGGCCAGTGTGGTCCCTATTTTCAAGAAGGGGAGGAAGGAGGATCCGAATAATTATAGGCTGGGTAGCCTCACTTCTATTTTTGGCAAGACCTTAGAAAAAATAAAGGATCACATTTGTTGGGGGGGGACGCAGCAAGTAATACAATATTAAGGGGCAACCAGCATGGGTTTGTAGCAGGCAGATCCTGCCTGACTAACCTGGTCTCTTTTTATGACCAGGCCACAAAATGCTTAGATGCAGGAGTGGAGATAGTTATTTACTTGGATTTTAAAAAGGTTTTCAACAGTGTCACACCCAATTCTTACAAGCAAACTGAGTAGCTGTGATGTAGATTTTTTCACAGTAAGGTGGGTGAAAAACTGGCTTATGGGATGCACCCAGAGAGTGGTGGTGGATGGCTCAGTTTCCCCCTGGAGAGATGTGAGCAGTGGTGTCCCCCAAGGCTCTGTCCTTGGACCAGTACTGTTCAATATCTTCATCAGTGATTTGGATGAGGGTGTAGAAAGCACTCTGTACAAATTCACAGATGACACCAACCTATGGGGTATAGTAAACACACTAGAGGGTAGGGAGAGAGTTCAGGTGGATTTGGATAGACTGGGGAAGTGGGCGGATCAGAATAGGATGCAGTTTAACACGGTAAGTGTAAGGTGCTGCACCTGGGGAGAGAGAATCTCCAATACATCTATAGACTGGGAAGTACCATTCTGAGTACCACAGCAGTGGGAAGGGATCTTGGAGTGATAGTCAATGCAAAAATGAACATGAGTCACCAGTCTGACGAGGTAATAAGTAAGGCTAACTGCACTCTTTCTTGTATTACTAGGTGCATCATGAGCAGGTCTAGGGAGGTGATACTTGCCCTCTGTGCAACACTGGTGAGACCACAGCTGGAGAACTGTGTCCAGTTTTGGGCACCGTACTTCAAGAGGGATGTGGATAACCTTGAGAGGGTTCAGAGGAGGGCTACTCATATGGTTGAGGGCCTGCAGGTAGGATCCTATGAAGACAGACTGAGGAACCTGAATATCTTCAGCCTCCATAAGAGAAGGCTGAGAGGTGATCTTCTGGCTGTCTACAAACTCACCGGGGACAGGGGGGTGTCAGCAGGGAATAGGAGATACTCTGTTTACCAGGGTGCCCCTCGGGGCTACTAGAAATAACAGCCACAAACTGAAGGAGAATAGATTTAGATTGGACATCAGGAAGAAATTCTTTACGGTGAGGGTGCCAAAATATGCAATAGGCTTCCAGGGGAGGTGGTGCTCTCCCCTACCTTGGAGGTGTTCAAGAAGAGAGGCTGGGTAGTCATCTGGGGGGGGGGCTCTGAGGCATCTGGCTGGGGTCATCTGACCCCAGCAATCTTTCCTCCCTAGGCAGGGGGTCAGATCTGATGATCTGTTGAGGTCCCTTCCAACCCTAGCATCTATGTATTTTTTTTTTCCCTTGAAATAAACTTTGTCTTTGAAAAAAATGTTTCAATCATCCCAAAACTGCATCCATCCATGCAATCTTGTTAAAACTTGACCAGTAGTGATATTTCAGTCACTTGAGCACATTGCTATATAAGGGAGTCTTCTAGGCATAGAGGAATAGAGAAGGACACAAAAACCCACCAATTCCTCTTGAAATCATGAAAGCAATTTCAATATACAAAGAATACTTAATAATACATGTGCAGTGTCCTAAAGAGGTTTCAGAGGCATGAGTAAAGATAAGGAGGGAATGGCCCATGGCAGCAGCAGATGACACACTAGACCAAGAACACCAAGGAAACTAAGATGTCCTATGATGTCTCCATATGCCACAAGCTCAAGGAGGGATTTTACTTTCCCTAACTCTTTCCGGAGTTGTGTGGTTTTACACAGTCCCTTCCTCACACATGAAGGACACAGCTAAATTACGTCAGGTTCAATATAAGGTCTCACAGAGCTAGATCCAGCAAAGCACTAAAGCACATGCACATATTTAAGTACACAGTTAGTCCCTCTAACTGAATAGGAGTATTCATATGCTTAAAATGAAATAAATATTTTAAGTCACTTTGTTGGATTGAGGGCAACATCAATGTCAAAAGTAAAATCCAGGTCCTTCATGAATTTGTCTTCCATTCCCTCTCTCATTTGCATTCTTTGTTCTCCTTACATAATTTTTCCTTTGCTTCTATTTTTCTTCTGTCTCTTCTACAGTGCCACCTTTCCGCACTACCTGCCTTCTCTTAATTGATCATGAAAAACATAGTTTTTATATAGTTTGGTAATTGTAGCTCTAGTGTAGTAGAAATATACGTTGTTGGAACTATTTAATAAACTGCTCTACTATTATCCCTGCCAGAAACTGAAGTGTAATGTTACCCTGCATCTACTATATTTGCTACCACATTGGGGGGGAGGGGGGGGATGCCAGTTTGCATTATATAGCTACTGCTACCACTAATGAGTCAGTATAAAACACCACTGGTTTCAGTGCATTTTAAGCTTACTTCCTCATGCAGTATTATAACATTGCAAATGGAGACTAAATGACATTTTTTGTTGCAGAATATCCATCTTTCTTTTTTTTTCAACCTTTTTGCCACATACTATCTGCAGATTAACTTTTTCTGTAAATGACTCTGTTACTCAGAATTTTATGGCTATTTTCTTCATAGGTTATATGCATATTTATTATTAGATGGTTTATACTTCAGTATCTTTACTGTATGACTGGTTACTAAGTCACACAGGATAGTTTCTGTTCTCTCTGATTAGATTCATTTCTATCAATAAGTGCACCTTTAAGAAATAATTGCAGCTTAGATTTTTAATAGAGAAGCATTTTAGGCAATGACAGTGTTAGGAAGGCAAGCTTAGGTAATTTTTGGATGCTTTACATATTAACTTTTTCCTGCTTCCGTAAGCAAGAGTATTGTCTCTTCGTCTGTAATTCATGCTTAGAATGGAAGATATACCTTCCCAAGTGAGCCAAGAGATTATTTTACTACTGATGTAGACAGGGCCTTAGACAATTTCTGCAAGGACTTTTATATAAATGCATATCAAATAATCTGTCATTTGGGAATCAGTGAGTCAGCTATCCAGCAAGTTGGTTCTCCTCAATAGACCGTCTGTCTTCTACACATTCCTACTAAAGGGCTGCTTGGGACATATCAGAAACAACTGAAAGCTTTGGAAAATTACATTAGCAATGTCTTCAGAAAACCCTCCATATTGGAAGGAGAGAAGAATGAACACAAGTTTTGCACACCACCAGCATTGAAGTCATGTATATATGGCATCAGCTCCATCGGATAGGACGTGTCATAAAGATTCCTGACAACTGGTTCCCAAAAGGTCCTATAGTTGTGACTCACCATTGCTCACCACTCTAGAGATGAACAAAAGGAGAGATTAAAGGACATCTTGAAGGTCAATCTGAAGAATTGCAATATTAACATCAATACCTAGGAGATTCGAGCATTGAATTGTCCTCAATGGCACATAATGTATGGCAAGGCATCAACCATTTTGAGCAAATTTGTCTTATTCTGGAGATGTATAGGCAAGAGGAACAAAGGGAA
>NW_005842232.1:632681-645483 GCF_000455745.1 Alligator sinensis | reverse complement strand
AAAGAGTTGTGACGCAACATCACCAGGATCAACTACTTCCTCCTGGAACCATCTGATACCCCTGCAGTCGAACATACAGATCTCAGATCAGGCTCCTCATTCTGCTCTGGACTCCACAACGACTTCCCTATTTACTGGAAGACTGTTATCCTTGTATTAAGGGACTGCTGATAACAAAACAACAACTAAAGCCAAAGGGACATAGGACACAGATAACAGTCTTCATGACAAGAATGTGGCTCATTAGAATAACAATTATTAATTAACTGTAACATTTATTTTTACAGGTACTAAAATTGTTTGTTCTCAGCATCTGACATCCTAGGTCTAGTGAATTAAATTGAATTATGGGGTTTCTGCTAAAATAAAATGTTGCGGTTAACTGTTTCATTGCTAACTCAGTACTCTAACTGCTGTACTGCCTTCCACTGATGTTAACAAAACATCAAGACACACCTGATACATCCAGCAGCTGTCAAGTGTTGGTTGAAGTATCATGCTATCTCATTTGCTTGGTTTGTAAAATGGTTTCAATCTTCCCTGTTTTTATTCTCTTAAAAATATTCCATTTTTTTTTAACTTCTGGAAAATCTCTTCATCCGTTCATGTTTTAAACGTGTGTAAAAATCAATACACTTTTCTAAATATATATTTTACTTTTCTCAATGTAGATAACTCAAACAATTAAACCAACTGCCTGAGATTTAGGCAAAATTATAGCTCTGCATAAGGGGAATGTCTAAAGACAAAATAAAAAAAAGTGATTGCAGATCAATAGTATTATTGTTTGAAAGTTGGGTACTGGTGTGTTGAGAAGAAAATTTCAGTGATGCAGACTTCACTTGTGTATCTCTGATTTCTGTATCAAATTTCCCCAGTTTCAAAGTAAAAAGTTGCTTTTCCTGGATGCCTCCACATTTTGAGTTCTAAACCCATATCTATACAGTAAATTTACTGTGCCCAGTAATGGCACTCTCAGGAAGGTTTGGCTGCTACTGGCAAGCTGTCTCCTCAACTGAAAGCTGTACAACCACATTCGCACACTTCCCCAAGTGGGCTAATAGGTCTACTTGAAGTTCCCTGTGGCTGCAGTTATGATGCTTCTGATTTATGAGGCAGCCCATTCAGAAAAGTGTGGCATACTTCAGGGTGCTACATGGTAAATTTTCACTGTAGACATGGTGCTTTCCATCTTGCATATCGTATTGAGGTCAGATTAGATTATTCCCTATTACACTAGGTACAACTACTGTCTTCTTGTCATTTTCTAAGGGTTTACCTGTGCAACACTGTTTTCCATCTGAGGATTTGCAGCAGTATTAATGATACAAAATGAAGACAAATCATTGACATAAGTATTAGAGGGAAAATGTGGTCTGTTCTGATTTTGACTTCAATTGATACATGAACTGGAAAGAATCTACCTTAACTGTTGAAGTCCAAGGTAAATCTATGCATTTAGGAGGGAGAGCATCTTTCTAATTTCACTCAGGGCAAAAATGATGTGTAAATCAGAGAAAAGCTGAATATAGAAAAACACAATACCTCTTTAATAGAGTCCATTTTACTGATAGAACTGAAGTTCAATTTGTTCAGTTGTCAGGCAGTAGTCATTCCTGATAATGATCATTTCAGAGATGCAATGACAGAACAGCAAGGTGTTCTTCTAAGTTTCTAAAAGTATGAGTTTGAGTCTTGTTCAGTGCTTTTGACAGAGGCCAACACCAGTTGATCCAGCTGTAATTAGGTATCTGATATTCATGCTGGGGAGTCGCAAGTGGCCAGATATGATGTTGGCCTCATCTCTGTCTTTTGTGTCTCAATATTCCCCCTAGTGACTGTTAGGCTCTAATAGATCTTTGATGCTTTTTGTTTTATTATGACTTTAATGGAGTTAGACAGGAGATATATCCCCCGTCTGCCTTTCCAGCATGACTATAACTGCACACCCTTAACATTGCAGTTATGCAGATTACAAAGCCCCACTTGTGCAACCTTAATGTATACTGGACACGTCTACACGAGATGTGCAGTGGTTACTGTGCATTATTTAGTTCTTGTATAATCAAGTACTAAATAAATGCACAATAACTGGAGTTACTGTGCACCGGTGAACACCTTTTTAGTGATGCTACTGCACGGTAGTCTAATAATACTGCACAGTAGCATATTAGCACTGTTGGTGCTGTTACGTGCTACTGCTTGGTATTATTCGGCTACTATGCAGTTAGTCTCTCGTGAAGGTGCTCCCACTGGCTGCATCTACACGAGATGCTTACTGCACAGTAGCTTATTACTACTGCACAGTAGCATCACCGGGCATGAACCGTGGACATGACACTACTGTGCAGTAGTAACAAGCTACTGTGCAGCAGTAATGAGCTACTGCATAGTACGTGTCACTAGGCAATTGTGTTGGGATGCTTCTGTACAGTAACACTGGTTACTGTGCAGTCATTTGGTACTTGGTTATGCAAGCAGTAAATGACTGTGCAGTAACAACTGCACAGTAGGTGGCTCATGTAAATATGCTCACTGTGTAGTATTTATACAGTAGTACTTCCACAAATGCAACCAAAGGCTGAAGATCTGGATGGGGGACCTTTTGATGTACATTTTATTAATTCTTTTTGATATTATGACTTATATGTATAACTCAAACTGGGCTACAAAGAAACTATGATGCATTGTGTATCTTCTCTGAAAAATGTTACAAAACAGAAGATATCATTAACATTTAATAACTGTCCTCCTGGTGGACAGTAAGTCTGATAATAAGAATGTCTGAACAGAAAGAATTCTAAACCAGATCTGGAACTCTGAAAGGACTCTGATCCAACCTGAAGAAATACTTATGGGTGATGAAGAATGACATGTAAGTGTTTCTTTTGCCTACATCTGTATAGTGCTTGATCTATCTATGCACATAGCATGTTTTATTTCTAAAATCTTTCTATAGCGCCTATGTGCTTCAACTATTATTTACCCATGCAGGAGTTAAACTCTAAACTGGAGTAGCCATAAGGCTGGAGCTCCTGGAAGGGATATTCTTAAGCTAACAAGGTGGGTCTTGAAGAGGTCAGCACAAGTCTTGGGGCCTGCAGAAAGACCGTGTGGTGCAGATTCCGAAGGACGGATAGTTTATACCCAGAGAATGTAAAGAAACGTTCCTGTAATCTTATAGAACTTAAAATAATATGGATCTTGTCTGTGGATCCCAACAGTGAAACTAGATGAATAGCCAGAAGAGGGGACTCAACCAAGGCTGTGACCATTTTAAAAAGCCAGGGTAAACAAAATGAACAATGAGAACACAGGACTGGAAGGGAACTTCTGATGTCATTGTCTAAGCTTTTGCTAACACAGGCAACCATGTCATTTAATTCATTTCATAACTCAGTCAAGCTTAAACACAATTAAGGGTGTAACTCACCCTGGATAAGAAGCTCCAGTCATCACCCTATGCACTACTTAAGTCACCAAAACACATCTGATAAATGTTAGTCCCTTTGCGTAATGCACTGTGGGCACATCTACACATTGCCCTATGGTGATGTTGTTACTGCGCCATGCTTTAGCACTTCCAAAAGGTACCTTTTTGAAGTACTAAAGTACAGCACAGTAACCTCCAGTACTGCACCATATGTGGGCTGCATGGTTGTTTTTACCAGCTACTTTGTTGTAGTGGTGCGCTATAACAGGGGAGCGAGCCACTACAGCTAAGTAGCTGCTGGTCATGTGTGTCATCTGTAGATACCCATGGTCGCTACATTGCTGTAGCACATTGCTATAGCAACATAGCATCACATGTAGACACAGCCTATGAGAAGGTACCTATATACAGCCATTCTAAAGGCAGCAGAATACACTATACAGAATAGAATGAAAATGAACTGAAGAGAGTGGGCATTAGAAACTGCGTGGTTCCAAGTTATTCCTGTGAGGGGGGGCTGCATCGGTCCCTAGCACATAACACTTAAAGCCCATTTAATGCTGAAATACTTTCTTAAATATAAGATATTTGCAGAGCCCCAAATAGCACTTGAAGCTCCCTTTTCCCTAACTCAGGGTTTAGTATTACTTATATGGTAGATAGTTTGTCCTGTGGACCATCTCTGCTGAAGTGAACTTTACTCAAAGTGATAAACCTGATAACTGACTATAGCATAGACAGAGTAACAATAATCCTCTAATCGCTGTAATTGATAGTGAAGACTTCTCTATTGACTATCCTTCTATTTTTACTTGTATGACATGAAAACAGAATGAAAATAATAAAGAAATGAAAAACCTCTTTGGGGAAAAACTCCCTGCTAAGTACTTTCTTTATAAAAGTATATGCTTCCCTAATTAGCAGTGTATTATTCACAGGAGAACTCTGCTTCCTTCTGGGGTCAATATCCATTGCATTCTGCCTGGTAAAGCAGGACATTTATTAAAGTCTTACCCCAGTGTAGCATTTCAGTTCTACTATACTTTGTCGGTGCAATTTGCCATTTTGTTCTCCCTGAAGATAAACTGGCACATCTTTAATGTAATTTTTTTAAAGGAATGCATTAGGAGGAGAAGAAGGGGAAGTTATTAAATGCAACTGAACTACTTCAACACCTGTAGTTGTGGGGTGTTTTCACCTTTAAAAAAATGTTCAGTACATACTGCAGGCATAGTCCAACACTGTACCGGTCCCTTGTGAGTTTTTCCTTTTCTTAAACATCTAAAAGCTGCAATGTCTTTAAAATGGTTCATCATAATAGTATCTCATTCTTTCATCATGTTTGCTGTCAGTAAATGTCAAAGTATCTTACATAGGAGGTCTGTCTTCTTACCTATATTTATAAGAAAATTCTGTTTCTCATTGCTATTGTCATTGTGATTATACCTTTTACATAAAATGGGTCAGCCACTGTGGGATTTGTGATGAGACAGCAGGAGTAGTAATGGTGGTGTCATGTTTGATAATTTGCTTCAGTCCTCTCCCCGGTTCTCTTTCCAATCCCTGCTTTCCCTCCCCCACCAAACACATGTGATTCAACAGGGGAACCTGCCTAATGCCTGCAGCACACAGCACCATCTGCATTCACTAGTATAGCATCAGATGTATGAGGCTGTTCTGTGGCACTAACAGCTTTGAACAGAACTGCTTTTTGAACTCTGTTTTCTATGGAGGTTTCATTTCATTATTGCCCACGCTACCAATACCATCTTGTCACTGCTATTTGTCATGTTCATGTGGATGCTATATCTCACTGAAGTCTCATTTTACCAACGCACTGACATAGCCTATTCGACACCTGGAACACTGCTTGCTAACAGAATGCAAAAGGTGAGACCACAAAGGAGGAAACTAATGACCACTGGCATGACCATGGTTTTTGATTTTTAGGCTCTGAAATGTCAGCCAATGCTGAGTTAAAGGGATATACTTTTACCTCTACTCTCTCTGCTATTATTGTTAACTATATGGTACTCTTCATCAAATGAAAACCTTCAAACTTGAAGGTACTGTGTATAACAAATGCCCCTTCTAATTTTGGGGGGGCTTCTTATAAGCTGACAGTTACTAGATTTGATATAGAAATAACAAAGAGTGGAGCCACAGTAACATGTATAGATTTACTAATCACTGCTATCAGATCCTCTACTCATATTTGCACCTTTGCTTTCCTTCTTTTCTTTGTATTGTGTGAATGTGTAAGTGATGCTACTTCAGATACTGCGGTATAAAGGATCAGGTTTAGGATCTCATCCAGGCAACAGATGTGTTTTCAATAACTGGACTGGTTTTTGGATCAGTCCGTGGTCATTCAGTGAAAGGAGACAAGAATTAATCATAGGATGAAGAGTAGCTCCTTCTCACCACCTCAGTGCATAACCTACATTGGATTGTTGATGGGTAGCTAACAGATGCTACATTTCAGCTAGATTTTCAGAATTGCTTTGGTATGACCAAATGTTAATTAAAGCTCATTAATAATGATCTTTCCCTTGAGTTCAATATCAATTAGCTTTGGGTGACCAACTCTCTTGGATAATTGAAAGAAGTGACAAGGTTTTTAGAAGTGATCAGCATCCAGTCGTTTCCATTTTTTCTTGGAGGAAGCTGTAGAATGCTACATGTTTGTTAAAAACTGGCCACTTCATTTAGGTGCCTATAAGGGAGCTGATTTCTTTTGCAAATAGGCCAGCTGTCTATGTATTTGTTCAGAATCTTTATATATTCCTTATGGAAAATAACAGACTGTCACCTATATAATTTAGATTGTGATAAAACAAAGACAGAAAGAAAGATATAAAATAAAACAAATGACAGACAGAACATAGCCAGTGTTTTTTAGTCTGTAATATTCTTCAGAATGAATTGCCTCACATCCTTGTCTCTCAATTTCAACCTTGTCTCTCATTTCCTTTTTCTCTCTCCTTATGCTTCACAGGCCCTTTATTTAGGACTTGGAAATATGTGGAAAGAATTCCATGCAAAGAGAAATTTGAGGAGTACAAAAAATATGTTTCATGTTCAAAAAACGTCATGTACAAAAATAATTTGATGGCAGCGAGTCTGCTGCTCCGTAGCACCTGAATCACCCAGAAACTGATAGATTCAAAGGACAATACCTTCAGTTCTCACATCCCAAATGTCATAGCTATCACAAAGCTGTCTAGAGTCCTGATTTGGCTCTGTTTTATAAATGACCTGTAATTAAAGGACATAAGAATTAAATGAAGACCATGGTTCTGAATCTCACAGACAGTGCTCCCAAAAGGCCAGTAGAAATTGAAACGGAGAGCCATATCTCTATCAAGATTCAGGTTGCCTCCTTATAGCAGGGCAGAAGTAGCAGAATCAAGGAGCGCTGATTCTGGCACCATCTTCAAGGGAAGTGCAAAAATAGCTACCGCTACAGCAGGTGTTTCTCATGCTGGGCCATGCGCAACCAGATCTGGGGGTCACCCAAGGTCAGAAGAAGCAACCAAGATCCGAAAGGAATGTGCAGAGTTTGTGTAGGGGAGCTAGGAAACCAGAAGATCTGTCTGGGGAACAGAGTCAGAGATACAGAGGATTGGGCAGAGCGCACATTCAGGAGGCTAGCTGGATCAGGTATCCAGGAGATAAAACCAGAACTGGGTCAGGAAGCCAAAGGGTAAGGCCAAGCTCAGGGTCTGGGGGGAAGCCAGGTCAGGTAGTTCGAGAATCCATCAGAGAGTCAGTAGAGGCACAAACCAAGAGTGCAGTAGCCTAGATACATGGTTGAGTCTTGTTGCCAAGGCACTTCCTTTTCCAGGTCAGGGGTTTATATATTCATCTGACCCTGGCTGACCACTCCAACAGCAGGGAATGGTTGTGTGGCTGGGCCCAGATGGAGAGTCCTGGCCACCTCTGTCTACTGTCATGCTCTTCTGAGGAGTTGGCAGGCTGGGATGAGCAGCTGCACCAAGTAGGCCCTAGGAACAAGGCTAATGCCTGGCTGTGCCTCTGCTGCCAGTAGCATGAAACCCAACTCTACCCTATGAAGTGCTGCTGCCCAGGGTGCAGAACTGTCCTTTTATGCCTCTGTCGGACAGCTATTGGAGCTGAGGGAGGAGGATAGAAAAAACAGAAATAATGTTAGGGAAAATGACTTCTCAATGATAGGGACCTCAGAAAAAGGAAACATGAAGGACCAAAGCAGAACAGGCCACCTGTTCCTCTTGGTATGGGAGGGGGGTGGGGGGAACTGTAGGCAGGTTCCCAAAAGAAAATAACTTAAGTGTGTGTGGAAGGAAGCACTGATTGGAAAAGAGGAGGCTGCTTTGGAAGAACAGTTGTCCCCCTCTCCCCAGTTCATTCTAGTTGCTTAGCTGAATCTTCAGCATTTTGTACCCTGAGATCAGAGATTGCTATGTTCACCTAAACTTCCTGAAGTCAAGCCCTTCCTCCTCTTTGTGAGGTACAAAGATTCTAAGTTTCAGGTATAGCTCTGCAAGGCTAAGTACAGACAGTCAAAAACCCTGAAGCTGAAAAGATTCAATCTTTACAAGTTAGTCTAAGCTGCATAGATTGAACCAATGAGCAAGTGAACAGGCATTCACTTTTGATTCCAAAAATGCAGTCACATGCCTGCAGTGGCCAAGGCCAGAAGCCAGGGGACAATAAAGCACCCCTCCCTGCTAGGATGGAGAAGACAGCTTGGACCAAGTCTAGGCCACCCACTCTGGGAGGGGAAGTTTGCGCAGGTGGTGCAATGCATCCTGGGATGCTACAGGTATTGTTTGGGTAGAAGAACAGAAACCAAAGTTCAGGACACTTGTGTTAAGCAGTGCTAGAAAAAAATGAAGAAATGTTGTTTCATTATGTTTACTTAGTAAAGATTTAATTGCAGAGAGATGCTGAGCTGACCCCTTATTTATTACAGTATAAAATCAGACGTGAGAGGTCATTCTATGGCACTAACAGCTTTGGGCAGACTTGTTCTATGAACTTGGTTTCCCTGCTGGGTAAATTAATTATGTGATTGTCTCTGCTTGAAATTAACACAGTCCTACCCTTTTCACATGAAGAGATCAAACCCTCCCATGTGACTTGCAAATTACTCCTCTAAATGAAGGTCCTGCTAGAAATAATTAGTTTTCTTTGGTATGAGATGCTAGTGTCATCCTTTTTCAGCATTTTGGAAGATTTTATTCTGTTCTTTTCTGAATCAAGGCTTTGTGAAGATTAAATAGAAAATGTAAAAAGTATGTAGGATAAAAGATTTCTCAGCATAGAGCCTATTTCAAATTTACAAGACAAGTTTTACATGTTTCTATGTTCCTTCCCAGTGAGAATTAATGCTGGTTAAAAATTGTCCATTGAAATGGCTTTTCGGATGACAGCTGGATTTTCAACTAACTGTGCCCGTTTTCTGTAGGAAAGTTGATTTTTTTCCATGTAAAAATAATTAAACTAAATGTCTGGTTTTCAGCTGAAAACTGAAATACTTTGTTCAAAGAGGTGCTGCAGTACTTCACGTGCCTATTACTTTCTGAGGTCCACCTCCCCAAAAAGCCTTGAAGCCTTATTATGCATTGTCTCAGTTCACTGAGAAAGATAAAAGAGTATTCAAAAGGACTAAGGAGGTTCAGAAGAAAGGTATTCTAGATGCTATAGCTTGGAGAACATACTAATGTGGGTGAGGGTTGAATTGAATTGACATTCACTTTGCTTGTGGCTCAGACTGGACTTCCAAGAAATCCCCCTTCAAGTGCCCAGGGTTATAGACCTCTGGGGATGAAAATGTTTTATGGCTCTGTGAGGCGTAGATATAGGTAGCTATTTCTGAGCCCTGGGCAAAATGGGGTAAGGCTGTACACAGAAGAACAGGGGCAGGCAGAGTCTTACCTGCAAAAGCATGGGCTCACCCAGGGGATGGAGGCTCCCACTGCAGGGATCAGAGACAGATGGCCTTGTTACACCTTACGTTGTAATCCACACATATGGTAATTAGCTTAGTGCTGTTTGGCTTAGTGGAGCAGTCACACCTTAAAGCAAAAAACCATCTCTGACTGCCCTTCACCTGCACAGCTGTGACTTGCCACTAGAGGCTTGGTGATCTGGGGCAGGACTAGGAGCCTATGTAAAATGTTTCTTAGAGCAAACGAAGTAAATTCCCTCAATCACAATGTTTTCACATTTTTCTCTTCTCACATTTTAGTCTGTTGTGGAAGAAGAGGAAACAGAATTGAGGCAGCCAAAGAATGAAAAAGTTTGCTCTGGGTGATAATGGCCTGGCACTCTGAATGTATTGGTGTGCCTAAATTCTTTGCTTCATTGCAATCTAAGCAGCCAGCACCAATTAATACACTAGGGGCAGAACCGACTTGCAGTTTCCAACAGGCAGAGTGAGTGCCACAGTTTCGGAGCAGCCAGCAGCCACTGTACCTCCTGCCACCACCAAGACTG
The DNA here is from genome assembly GCF_000455745.1 of Alligator sinensis. Taxonomy (NCBI): domain Eukaryota; kingdom Metazoa; phylum Chordata; order Crocodylia; family Alligatoridae; genus Alligator; species Alligator sinensis. The sequence continues at coordinate 635,567 of NW_005842232.1, read as the reverse complement.
GCTCGCTACTTGAGCTCTGAGGGACCCGATCCCTTTTTTCTTTGGAGCCCATCCCCTGGTACTGCTGGCAGATGGCCTGCTGGCTGACTAGGTACCACCTGAGCTCAGAGGGGCAAAATACTTTTTTTCCTGAGGAGATGACACCCCACATCACTGCAAGTGAGAGCAGCAAGTTAGTCCACACAGCATCAGGAGGCACTGAAACTGCTGGGCACTCTGTCCAATGTCCCTGGAGGGCAAGACATCTTACCTGGCCCTGTTGTGACCTTGTGTCCCTGCTCACCCTGACTCAGGAGGGGCTACTGCATCCTGGGATGCTGGAGAGCTTCAACTTGGGTGAAACAGCTATAGAGAGTGACCACACCTTAATGGAATGGGAGGAAAATTAAGCAGATTAGAGATAATCCTACCCTGGAGTGTCATAACTTTAAGCCAAATAACAAGCACTTTAAACTACTTAAAGGTGTTAACGTGCAGCCAGTCCAGGGATTAAGAGCTCCAGAAGCCACCTGAAATTTACTATGTAATAAGACCCAGAGTCTCTTCATCAGCCTTTATCCTTCCCCCATGGGAAATACATAGATTGTAAGGGGCTGGAAAGGATCTCGCAAGACCATTGGGTCCAGCGTCCATGCACTAGGCAGGAAAGACAACTGTGGTCAAGTGACTCCAGCAAGGTGACTGTCCAATCTCCTTTTGAAGATTTCCAGGGTAGGTGATTGCATCACCTCTGGAGGGAGTTTATTGCACAGTCTGGACACCCTGACTGTGAAGAAGTTTTTCCTAGTGTTAAGCCTGGAACAGTCTTCCAGGAGTTTGTGGCCATTACTCCTGGTTTTCCCCTAGGGTGACCTGTTGAACAGTTGTTTCTTTGAGCTCTTGATTTATTCCCCTGATGTAGCAGTAAGTTGATACAAAGTTCCCTTTTAGCCTTGTCTTTTTTAGGCTGAAGAGACCCAAGTCCCTCAGCCTCTCCTCATATGGTCTGACTTACAAGTCTCTGATCATATGCGTGGCTCTTCTCTGGACTCTCTCAAGTTTTTCCATACACTTGTTGAAGTGCAGTGGCCAGAACTGGACACAGTACTCCAGCTGCAGTCTCACCAGTGCTGAGTACAGTGAAAGAATCACTTCCTAGGTTTTACATGAGATGCATCAGTTGATGCATGCCAGAGTATTGTTTGTCCTGCTGGCAGCCTCGTCACACGGACGGCTCATGTTCATGCAATGGTCAGTTATTACCCCTAGGACTTTTGGTCATGGTGCTAGTCAAATTGACACCACTTAGCTTGTAAGTATGTTGGGGACTGTTTGCCCCCAGATGGAGCACTTTACACTTCTTAGTGTTGAACTTCATCTGGTTCCAATTTGCCCAACTCTCCAGCCTGTCCAGGTCCACCTGAATCTGCAGCCTATCTTCAGGCAGGACCATGCTCCCCCATAATTTGGTATCGTCCACAAACGTGGCCAGTGAACTCTTCATCCCCATGTCCAAATTATTGATAAAGATGTTGAAAAGCACTGAATGAACCACAAACCCGTGAGGGACACCACTGACCATTTCTCACCAGGACAACACAGATCCATTCATTAGAACTCTTCGGGTCCTACCCCACAGCCAGCTTCCTACTCACCTAACTGCTAAGCAGTTAATCCCACAATCCTCCAATTTTCCCATGAGAACATCATGGGATACCAGATCAAAAGTATTTGTCTAGGTGGTGAGATAGGTGATCATAGAAGGAGATGAGATTGGTAAGACAAGACTTGCCTGTGACAAAGCCATGTTGGCTGTCTTTTAGAATCCTACCCTCTACAAGCGTATTGCACATAGACTCCTTGATGAGTTTTTGAAGGATTTTCTCTGGGATACAAGTTAGACTGATTGGTTTATAGCTGCCCAGGTACTCCCTCTTCCCCTTCTTGAAGATGGACACAATATTGACCTTTTTCCAATCCTCAGGGATCTCCCCTGAACATCACAAGTTTTGAAAAAGTTTACCAGGGGTCCCGCAATGACCAGCTCCTTCAGTACTTTCAGGTGGAGTTCATCTGGTCCTGCTGACTTATAAATGTCTAGCTTTACTAGTTGGTCACACACCAGCTCAACGTCAACAGTAGGAAGGCAGTCATTCCCACCATGCCTCCTGTGAGTCTGTATGTTTTCCCCTTGGTCCGATGAAATACCAAAGCAACGTGAGTATTTTGCAACAGCAACTTCTGAGTTGGCCTTCTCACAACTACTGCTGTGGAACAACATTGTAAAAGCCTTCATTCAGCATCAGGTGTGAGAGGGTTAATACAATAGTTGTTGACCACACTGCAGGGGTGGGGCAGCTGAAGAGGGAATTCCTGCTTCTGGTCTGCACAACCAGAGCTAACAGCCCCTGGAGGAACCTGTGCTGAGCACAGCCTCCTACTGCTACTTTACTGCCCCTTTATACTGTGAGGTGATGCACTACAAGACAAAAAAGCTTAACTCAGAAATATCTTGCAGATCCTCAGCAGGTGTCAATTATCAAGGCTTCATTGTAGTCACTAGAATTATGATAGTTTACATCAGCCAAGGATCAGCTTCAATGAATTTACTCAGCTTAGAAGTCATTCCTTGACACTAACCAAAAAGTCACCATGATCAGATTGCTTGCTGTTCCTTTCCTCAAGTAAGGAACCAAAATTAATTCAAGGAAAAGTCAATGTTCCTGCTTTTTATGCTGTCTTCTTTGCTATAGAGAGAATCATTCAGTAGGCATGCCAGAGAGAGACATTTCCAAAGAACAGTAATGCCCCCCAAACTCTATATTGTAAACTCAGGTCTGGCACAGCTGGAAATATAGGCTGCATATACACATGCTCAGGGGTTTGGAGGTGAGGGTGGGGCTTTTT
>NW_005842232.1:631587-632671 GCF_000455745.1 Alligator sinensis | reverse complement strand
GGTTCCTGGATACCTCTCTAATTAAAATGCTGCAACTTCACCTGTATTAAGTCACCATATGTTTAAAAATGACTGCTGGATGCTTTAACTAAAGCTCATTCAACAAGCTTTAGTTAAAGCACCTCAGAGGCCATTTTTAAACCCATGCAGGCTTACATACTGCTGCAGCCATGCTAGAGCATTTTGATTAGATTAATTGAGTGATTAATTGAGTCTGCTCCAACACATTCTAATTAGAATGCACTGGAGCACATGTATAGGCACCCATATTTACCAAACTCTTATCTGACTTTGTGACTGAAAATTAGCAAGGAATAAAATATCCCCCAAGTACATCTGCACATTTGTGCAGGGGTGGATCCTAAAATTTCAAACAGGGCTTTAAAAATGTAAGATAAAAAAAAGTCAAAATTGCTTCACAAAAGCAAAGTGGAGATCATTAGATGTACTAGGAACAGAAAGGTTTGCCAGTAGCAGTGATACAGTTCTTTCCTTCCTGGAAAAATGTGAATTTCCCATTAGCTTAAGAGGTGTGCAACAACATGTTGGTATTTCTGGAGAATGGCCAACACTAGCACTTGTTAGATAATGTAAAAAGCAATATAATGGATTCACTGTTCCCCTGTATGCACTGAACTGAGACGGGAGTAGAGATACACACATAGAGAATGGATGTGTTTTATTTATAAGTTAAAAGCATATCAAATAGAGCATTCAGATTTCTATGCAGCACCTATATGTAGACAGAGGGAGAGAGCCTCCTATTAAAAATCCTTGCTGCATAGCTTACCATGGAAAGTTACAAAAAACATTGTTTCCCCAGGTAGATAATTTTGCACAAACTCCTAAAGATCAAAGTCAAGTCAAAACATAAATGGCATCTGAGCTGACAAGGCATCTTAACCACTCAAGAGTCCCAGAGGCAGCCCTAGAGCCAACAACATGATTGCCTGTGGAACTGCCAAAGGATCCAGATGGCAGCACTGAAAGAAGAACTGTTTGTTGACAAACGTTCAGACAAAGAGTCATCTGTGGCCTGTGTTTTTGTGTGTGTGCTACTGATGCTGGTGCCAGAAGAAGAACG
>NW_005842232.1:615136-631556 GCF_000455745.1 Alligator sinensis | reverse complement strand
GGGAAAGCGTGTTTTTCTATAATGGTTTCAAGGTCCAGACTCAGTCTTTAAACATTCACAAATCCCAAATGAATGGGAAAAGGGGAAGGAGCAACAGTTTCCTATGAAAATTCATTGGCTCTACATGACAGTGGCTTCTGTGCTCAGAGTAAAAATAGTATTATTACAATGCACCGACTCTGTGCAGGGATGGAAGAATAAATGGCAGAATGGAAGCCTCCTTACACTCTTCCCTACCCCTCACCACTGAGCAGCTCAAGGGTCTTGCACATCTAGACCATTTTAGCATTAGACTAATCTATGAACTTAACCATTGTAAGCGTTAGGGTAACACTATGTGGATTTTTGGGGAACATTGAATCTGCAGCTGAATGAAGGCTTTACCTGTGGCCTAGCAAAAGCTGCTGACCACATGGCAGAATGATATCTAAGCCAGCCATTTGCTTATGCTAAGAAACCATCTTAACTGTGTTAACCATTTTTCTGAGAAAAAGCAGCAAGTAAGTCTGTGTGAGTCTGTGTGCTGTCAATGAGGTAAAGCTTACGGAATGTGGAAGATGGTACAACATGAGACAGAAAAATAGACTGGAATGTGAAAAAACAACACATAATTGGTAACAGAATCCAAAATAAACATATGCAAAAAGGTGAATGGTGATTGGTGAAGAAGACTCCAGAAGCTTCCAGGTTTTGGCCAAAGTCCGCCCATTGACTGAAAAAAAAGAGTCAAAGTCTTAGACATGCACTCATAGCAAAAAGGCATGTAGATGAGTAAAATGCATAGGCAATTACATGTTAATGAAGCAAACAGTAAACAGAGGCGGAGCTTGAGATGGAAGGAGAAATGGGTGGAACAGAAGGAGGGACAGAGGTGGAATGAATGTTAATGAGTATAAACCACAGTGTATAAATGTAGGAAAAAACTATTGTTCACGGTGGCTCCCCAGTTTGTTGTTTTTTTGGGAGCTTGTCCAAAGCTGTCTCCATTCTGAATAAAGCTGTTGTGAGCAATGTGTGCACATAGCGTTTGCTCCCTGTCTGCTCTGGCTAATGAGTAAATGAACCCATGAGCGATTGGATCGTTGTCTCCCTAGTCATTGGGCGCTGCACGGAGTCAGGATCTAACAGTAAGCCTCAGAGAGAGGCAAAGGATATAATAATAGTGTTTTTTACTATTATGCACCAAGATTTAGTAACATCTAGATAAATGTATGAGACTTGACATATACTTATATTGAAAGCCCTTTCCACCATTCTAGCAACTTAAAGGGCCTTAAAGTAGACAAATGTTATTCACAGAACCTGACCAGTGTAAATGAATGTCCATGTAAATTAGGGTGGCCAACCTGCAACATGTGCTACAAATGGCACAGGCAGCTTTTGTGTGGCACGCAGCCGATCAGGTAGAGAGCAGGCAGCACAACAGTAGATAGAGCAGGGAGCAGAAAACAGAGCAGCAGATTGGACAGGGAGCACAGGTCAGGGAGTAGAAAGCAGAGCAACAGATCAGGCCAGGGAAGGGGATCAGAGTGGCACTAGGGTAAGGTGTGGGGTCTTGTTTGTGACATGTCTGCTAAAAAGATTGGCCTCTGATAATGTAAATGGAAGTTGAGCCCCGGTATTTTGCAGAAGCAAGGTATTTAAGAAGGAAGGATGGATATGCATGGGTTCCAGTTCTTCTTGCACCAAAACCTATTCCCCCAGGAAATCTAATGTTAGGAAGCATCAATAAGAACAAACTTCTCACTAGACAAGGCTGCAGTATCTACAGCCATAACAAAAGCTGTATGTCAGAAGAGTACTTTTGTAGCCAATGTAATCCTTACACCACAATGGTGAATCTCTAGAAAGGAGGCTTATAGGATGTGCACATCTTATCTCAGCTCTGCCAGGCTTCTCTCTAACATCTTGCTGAGATTACTGAAGAGTAACTCACAAGTTCTATTATGGTGGCAAATTTTATCAAGCTGGCGTGATGCAATGTCATGTTTCATTCAATCCATACTGACCTACAGTGAACTAAATCCACTATTTAACTCAGCTATAAGCATTTATTCCAAAGTCACCCAAAAAAATGTCCAGATTTTCTTCCAAAGCCCATGAAAATAAAGTTCAAATCATGCTTCTGTTCTATTGTGTAGCACATAACATCATGTAACTAATTCAGAATGCATCTGTTCTTTACAAATATTTTCATATTTAAATATCTAAATCCCTTTTCTGAGGATCTACACTTCAATTAAGCAACCTGGAAACATCCCAGTAAGTAATGGTGTAAAAGCCACATAACCTTTCCCATCAAGGGCTACTTAAACTATAAAAAATACATTCATTGAGTCTTTGACACAATGATTCAGGGATATCAGAAGACATTAAGGTTAAGTTGGATTGCAGACTGTCAGTTCCTGTGGCATATCTTGACACAATAGGATACACTCGTCAAATGTTATTAGAGATCTTGTTCTTTTCCAACAGATGAGATCAAGACAGTCATGTGGAAGACACAATAATCTTATAGTTTTTAAAATGGAAGCCTGAAAAATAACTGTAGCATATAGTTTAAAACCCATTTTAAGTGGAGTTTTGCAATTTATGATAAAGAATAAAACATTCTATGTAGAAAGTTAACATTGCAGTAATTTGAAAACAAAAAGAGGCCAGAATTTGAAAAGCTGCAGTTTTATAATAAATTACATATAACTTTTTTTCAGAAAAAAATTAAAACCTAAGTTAAAAGAATGTTAAAATCTGCATGCCAAGCAGTCAAACGTTAGGAAATTACTGCATTAAAGTGCCCCTGACAAAGTTAGCTTGAGACCCCTGTATGCATATAAAAGATAATTTTCCATCATTGCAGAAGCTCTATGGCACAAACCAGGATAGAATCCCCTACTCCCACATCCCAGCCCAGGACATAAAGCATAAGTGAATGACCCATTCTTCTCCTGGCAACTCTCATCCCTTCCACTGTTCATACTTAACACTGAACTGAGTATAGATCCCAGAGAAGAAAAGCGTGTGCTTATGTAATTAAAAATTGAATTGTACCAAATGATCACAAATTGAATTTAATTAAGATTGAACAGGCAATTTTATTATCATCCCTTACCTTTCAGATTTCTGAGTTTGCTCCCTAATTTCCTAGACTTAAATGAAATGAACTAAAACAATTTTCATTATGTAGAATCATATAAGCCCTGCATGGATGACCACTAAATCCACAGTGCTTGAGATAAAAAAGTAAATGGTAGCAGAAGCAAGTTATTTTCCAAAGTGGACCAACCACAAGAAAGGGACCACACATTTTGTCAATGGCTTATATAACTTTTTACTCAACATGGAAGAATAACTATCCAGAAGGAAAAATAGTTTATGTGTTACTATTTCAGCTAAATGTAGAACTGTTCATTTTCAAAAGCAATACAGCTAAGGTCTTGTCAACCCTTAGAAGGGTTTACTAGAGAGCCATGCTGGCAAGTCTGAGTAGCTGAGATGCAGTTTATCCAGCAAATGAGTTCTTTTTCAAAATGAAATAAGATTCCCCAGCAATATTGGCAAACACAGATGAAAAAAATAGGGTCTGTGCCCTGGGTGGCAGTGGTGGCAGCAGCAGCAGGGATTTGGTCAAGAGTGAGTGCCCAGGCCTGGTGCTGGGGTCGGTCACCACTGATCACATTACCATTGAAAGAAAGGACATTTTTGCCAGTGTATCTGTCTCAAATGCTAGGCCTTTTTCTGGCATAGCTATATCAGGTAGAGATGTGAATTTTTTTCCCACACTGCTAATCAACATAGCTATGCCAGTAAAATTTTCTAATACAGACTTTTGCAAAACCTTTTTCAGTAGATGAAACATGGGTTGTATTCCCAATTCTGCCAGATGTGACGTTGTGCAATTTACCAGTTCCCAGGCAATGGTAGTGAGCAGACCCAACCCAAGGATAGGGTGGTTTTTCTTCATCTTTCTGCACTGAGGGAACCTTTTCCAAGCTGACAGAACTTGTTCAATCTAGCCAGAGTTCCCCTGCATTTAGCAGGATGGGCAAGGCAAGGTGGCCCTCCTACAAGTTCATGTTACCCTAAAGTTGAGAAACAATGTTTTAGGTCTTTGTCTCCAAATTTCTAGAAAGCTGTATCCTCCATTGGAAAAACAGAGACAACTATACCTCAGGCAGTCTTGTCAGGTATTAAAAGCCTACATATTTATTTGCATATGCCTGTGCTTACAACCACCGATAAGTATACTGAAATAGTTAGTAATAATGCAGTGCTGCCAACATCAGCTGTTCAAAAAAGATGAGATTAAAAAAATAAATAAATGTGGGCTTCTTTTTATTTGCCTTCTGTTTTTTCAGCCCAACACACATATTCCATGCTATCAAGCTTTTTTGCACTAATTTACTTACAGGAAATTTCCTTACAAGCCCTGGAACTAGGGTTGAAATAAGAAACAGCAGATACTGCAAAAGTTGGCAACACTAATGTTGACATTTCAATTATTATCATTGGCATCTGAGTTGGTACTTATTAAATCAACGGGGCAATTCACTGCTCAGAGTCATTGTTTCAAGTGGTTTGTCAACTCAGGCAGATGTTTCTGTGTTGGTTATGCTCAGTTCATATAACAACTAAAGACTGAATATAGGGGAAAAGATAGCTCAAGGAATGAAGCAATGACACATTTACACTGATGTCATCAGTGGTGTAAGAAAGTAGCAGACATATGATATAACCCCCTAAACCAAGATCATTTTGTCCAATCCAGTAGGCAGGGGTAAAAGTCACCTGTGCTTCCCCAGGCCAGATCCTCACTGAAACGTTCCCCATGGGCTGGATCCAGATGTGATAGGAAAAGTGGGATGAGCGGAAGTAGTAGCATGAGGGGCAGCAGCCTCTGTGGTTAACAAAGCTATCACTTGCTTCCTGCCAACAAAACATTGTAAATGTGCCTTCCTCCAATTTCTGGCCTCTATCAGGACCATAGGCCAGATATAGTCCATAGGCCTTAAGTCTTACATCCCTGAAAGAATCAGGAGTAAAACACTCCCACTATAAATTACACTGGTTTCAGGTTTTTTTCCCATCTGCCTCCATCTAAAACAGATTATTAATTACTAAAGACAGATTACTAATTTCCTCTCCCGCTAAGGTCGGAATTGTTGCTTTAGTGCTTTAGAACAGGCTATAGAACTGGTAGCCCATAGGCTGCATGCAAACAGTCAGAGGTTAATTTGTAGCCCACAGGCTCCCACCCAGACACTGCTGCCCCAATTACTGTAGCTGTTGCAGCAGCCTAGGTCTGCAGGCTCCCTCTCCCTCCAGCTACCAATTCTTGCCCTGACTCAGGGACCAGGGCACCATGGTGCAGCCTCTGGGGCTAGGCATGCCTATGGCCCAAGGCACCCATGTGGTGTGGTACATCAGGAGGAGGGGAGCCAGGGGTGGACCAGGAGTCTGTGGCTTGTACTGATGGAGCTTGATGGCATACAGCTCCTGCTGGTACTATCCATGGGGCATCCGGCCCCCAGCCACTTAGAAGTTGGACAGCCTGCTTTCGAATAAAGTGAGGGAAGGTAGAAGAAGTGGCAGCTGCTGCTGTTGAACACATCCTGTACAGGGAGCTCTAACTTACAGGAAACATAATAAGGGTTAAGAGCAGGTTCACTGTGGCTGCATGCAAGCAGCTCTGGGGGACCTGAGTCTCTAAAAGGAAAGGGGGTGTCTATATACTTCATAGAGGGTGGAATTTGGTAAAATTGGGGGAGAGAGGAGAAGAGATAAAAATTCCCAGTTCAAAATTTAGACATTACAGACATTCATAAAATGACTGTTTGGTTACAGCCTAACACTACAGTTACCAGAATTCTATCAGGACCAGACAGTTTCCACGACAATGCCCTCTACACATGGGGCTTTCTGCAACTTGGCCTTTGCACAACTGGGCTAAGTCTTGAAAATGCTGATCTGCTTGGCTCCTATGTCTCACCGAAGCCTTGACACGATTCACATAATAGGCATTCGTTTACCAATCTGACTTGCTTGATCCACCAGGCATAGTTTAAGCATGTCTAACCCCACATATAACATGACCAAAGGAGTAGGCAGCTACCACCCTTAACACATTAATTCAATGGGTAGGGGACTTGTCCAGGATGAAAGAACCTAGGTCTCTCCTCTGCCTGAGGGATTATGAACCTATGTCTTCCATCTTCCCTACTACATGTGGTGGACTACACTAAGTGTTTCCTATTAAAGTTATTCCACTTCATATACTATAATCAAATAGTAAATGGAGTAGAGACTCGAATGATTTTAAAGAAGTTCAACATCTATCCCAAGTTTGCATTCCAACTTATTTGTGATACTTTATAACACGCTGCAAAGCAAGTGGAACTTGTCCAATACTTGGCAATTCCAAAGCATCATCATGCCAATGGATAATTAATTAGAACAGAGTTTAAGGGTTTTTGAAAGCACATATTTCTAGAATTAATGGGCAAAAATTAATCACGTCTGTCCCAGATACTTAAAAGATAATTTTATACATTGCATCAAGTCTTCCAAGTGATCTGGAGGCAGCTGTAAAGCAACTTAAGTGACCATTATAACCTTGGAACAGTTAAGCAATGTCCCTGGTTCTTATGAACAGCCTAATCACAAAGGTTGTACTACCTTTACTATACTAGTAATGAAATGCTCCCACCCCTACTATAGATTATTATAAAGTACCTCCTTGTGTATTTTTATAGATATATCCACAGTCATGAGGGACTTTTACCAGTACAGCTATATCAATAAAAAAAATAACACCCTAAATGACAAAGTTGCACTAGTAATGAATTCCATGTAGATCGGTTCTTAACAAGGGATTAACAAAGGGGATTAATAAAGATTTTAACAAACTGATATTAAGTTTAGTGGAAACTTCTCTATTTACCCTATAGTTTCGTGAAGGGGTCATATCATGCCTCTCTGGTATGTCTCAAAAGATAGCACCATATATGTATTCAGGGAGAGATTCAGTAAAGGATATAAGTATCTACAAATGGGTGCTGCTTTACTTAACTTTAAGTGTCTGGGTCCCAGAGCTGAGTCCAGAACCCAAAGCCAAGTGCCTAGGGTCCATATACATCGACTGGGATATTTAAGCACCTCACTAGGGCAGCTCACCACAGAAAAAAGGCAGCTTCCTACGGCTAACCAATGTGAAATGCTAAGGACAGAGGTATTCCTGAAATCCTAGCTCTTCTGGAGCCTGCACACTTGAATCAGTGGCCACAATGAAGGAGCTTGGGATCCAGATTCCAGAACCCACTCTTGTAAGTATGTGTCTACAGGTATTCTTCAAAAGAACTGAGCAGTATGCCTGTGAGAAGCAGAAAGTATTCGCTTCGGATTTGGATTCAGTGATTTGGAGGGACAGTGATTCGATTCAGTGATTTGAATCACTGTCCCGATTCGATTCAGCTGAATCAAAATCCAAAGATATTTGACACCAAATCTTATTTCGCCTAGACTATACAGGCAGGCAGAGCCGGTGGGAGCAGCTGGGGGAGCAGCCGGAAAACCACTGACTTGAGTTGACAGCCTCAGGAAAAACCGCAGCTCATCCGGCTGCTCCCCCAGCTGCCCCCCTGCTGGGGTGAGGCAGGCAGTGCTGGCAGACCCAGGAGAAGCCACAGGAGCTGGGGGAATGATTGGGAGCTTGTGGGAATGATTGGGGAGCTGGGGGATAGAATCGAGAACAAGGGAATCAAACTGGGAGCTGGTGGGACGCCCCTGTTCATTCCCCCAGCCCCCAATCATTTCCTACAGCTTCCCAATCATTCCCCCAGATCCCCAATCATTCCCCCCAGCCCTCATGGCTTCTCCCAGTCCATAACTGCCAGTCATTTTGTTACTGATCTGTCAACTGACCCCTGTTTTATCCTTGAGAGTGCCCTGCTCCTCAGGCCCATAGGGCACTGAAGGAGGGGCAGGGCTGCAGTCTAACCTGAAGGCCACAGGGAACCAGGACTATGCATGGGTTTAGAGTTAATTAGAGTGTGTTTGGGTGAGTTCATAACTGTAAATATATATGTGTGTGTGTGTGTATAAATTGATGATTGTAAGTTGCAAATTCTTTATTAATATTATGAAACCTATACATAGTTAAGATTCACTGAGTGTCCTGGCTCTCTGCTGTGTAGGAAGACGAGGGGAGCTGCAAACAACTAGGTAGACATGCCTCCCACAACATACCTGCACCTGCTAACCATCACTTTATTTGGAGAGGGGGTACCTTTCTGCATACCGCATGGGTTACACTGGTTTACTTTTTTAACCTGAAAATTGGGGATTATTGTTTTTAATCAGAGAAAATCAGGATCCCTGGTTATCACTATGCAAGTAACTGCCAGTCAGGGTATCTAATGTATGAATGGGAAGAAGAATGGAAACAAGGGGCTATTGCTATGTGTACATGTTCGTTAGATACAAGTCACAAATTCAGAATATATGCTACACACCTCTGAAATGAGTGAACTTGAGTCAGTGTAAGGGAGGGGTGAGCAATTATTTGGGTCTGAGGGTGACATAGGGAGTTTTGATTGGTTGTCATGGCCCAGGTCAGCACCGCCAGCCTCCTCCACCTCACAACAACTCACTAAAATTCCCTATGGGGCTGTGGGCAGATGGGAGCACTGTTCAGGAATGGAGCGGGAGGGGGTGGGAAGGACTGAAATCTTATGCCCCTGCCTTCCGGGGTGTAGGGGAGTGGGGCATGTGCATCTTGTGTGAAGGGGGGGATGCCTGGGCGTGAGGTCCTGGAAGCCTGCTGAGGGGTGGGCGGCACATGCAGCAGAGCTGCCCCCACTGCACTTGCATGGGGCTGAGTCCCACCCACTTGCACCAGGGCAGCCCATGCCACGCTCCCACCAATGTCCACTATCTGGCCAGGTGCTGCTCTGTGACCCCTGCTTCCAGTTCCAGGATCTGGAGCCTCAAGCACCTGCCAGGAGTGGTGTGGCATGGTGTGGCAGGAGCTAGAGAAGGAGCTGCTGCTGGAGGCAAGGGGCACAGAATAGCACCCGGCTAGCTGCAGCCACCCTGGGAACAGCCTGATGAAAGCTGCTCCTGCTCTTGCCCCAGCACATGGGGTCTGGTTCCAGGTCCCAGGAAGGCAGGTGGGAGCTGAAGCCAAAGCCCTGGTGCTGGGGCAGGAAACACCCAGATGAAGCTGCTCATCTGCCCATCCAGAATGGCATGGCGTGCCATAGCATAACATGGTGCAGCAGGGGCAGGAGAAGGAGCAGCTTCTGGCAGGCTGTCCTTGGTTTGACTGCAGCCAGCTGGGTGGTGTTCTGTACCCCCTGTCTCCAGTAGCAGCTCCTCCTCTCTCTCCTGCCTCCACTGCGCCTTGCTGTTCCCAGCAAGTATATGGGGCTCTGGCTTCAGATCCTGGCTGTCTTCCAATAGAAGGCAGTTGGGAGCTGAAGCTGGAGCCTTGTGCACTGGGGTAGGAGCTGCCGGGGCAATGCATAGGGGGTGCACACAGGTGCACATCCATCCTCTGAGCATGGCAGTACACCCCTTACAAAAAGGTCGCTGCTCACTACCTCCCTGCTGCTGCCGCCAACACCACCAGTGGCATCTGCAGGCAGTCAGCTACCCATGCTGGCCACTGCCGACGCTGCTGGTGGCATCTGCAGGTGGTCACTGACCCCTGGTCAGCACTCATCACTCCCCCCCCCACTGAGTGTGCTGGTAGTGTCTGTAGGAGCTCCTGCTTACCACCGCTGTGCTCCCACCACCATGCTCCCGCCGCTGCCATGCCCCTTAGCTGCTGGGGGCGTGTGTCATTCATGGGAGCTTCCCAGCTTCCCAGCTGAAACTGCCCAGTGCAGCACAGTGAAGTAGGTGCAAGATCAAAAGCAGGAGCCACTACTGGAGACTGGGGCACAGAGCAGCACCCAGCTGCAGCCACACCAGGAACAGCTTTGGCACAGGTGGCATGCTGGCTGGGTTCTGGGCCAACGGGTGCTAGTGGGAGCCCAGTACAGATTGCAATATTGAATAGGACATGGCCCCATGTAAAGCACTGTGGGGGCAGCCGCAGACCAGATCCAGTCACCTGCAGGGCCATATGTGTCTCGTGAGCTGTATTTTGCCCACCCCAGCGTAAGGAATATATAGCTGTAATTAGACGAAATGATGCCAGGACTCTGTAGCAGAACGGAGTAAATATATAAGAATCATGTGAGTTTTTGCAAGAAAATGTTTTATGTGAGCTTCTGGTTTAAATATAAAATATTAATTCCCTTGCGTACACCATCCGTTTATGTTTTTCAAGTGACCTAGATAGTTATTTCCCTCTGGTTTCACATCAAAAGATCAATCATGACTGTTTCTGGGAAGTTACTGATGAAGCTGAAGCATTCTTGTTAGGCCTTAAGGCCTAAGAACATACTGTATTTCAAAATTTAATGTAATGAACCCAAACATAAAATTTTATAACAAAAATAATCCATTATAAATCTGAAGACCTCATTAACTGAAACATACCAAATTTGTCTATACCCAGAACTAGTTTAAAGTCATTTAAATTGCAAAGTTTAAAAAAGATAGCTGTATATTGAGGAAAATTAATGGCCAAAACAATATATAAAACAAAGCAAATATTGGTTTTCCAAGTACTGAAAATAATAGACCAGAATTTAAAAGATAAAGCTAGTACACAACCTTGTATATCTCCCCAGCAATACAAACAGATGTTTATTTTGAAATATCAGTGAAGAAAAAAGAACTTCTGATAGACACTTATTCCCTGTGCATGGAGTAAATGGCAACTTAAAAGTAAACTTGTCAATTAGTTTCTGACTAAAATTAATTTAAAATTTGGTTATTTAAGAGATGTGATGTCTCTGTCAGCCTGTCTTTGTCCTGAAGAGCGTTAATGATGTGAATAATGGTGTTAATAATGAAATAATAGATTCTAACTTTTCCTGCAAAGATTAAAAGCAGAGACTCAGGAACTGGACTCCTTTCTTCTCCTTTTCAGAAATGAATTGTTTCTACAACCACTATAGCAACAAGTCTATATAAACTGGTGAGCAAAGATAAATTTTGTTTCCCTATATTGGAGGCCTTATACCTAATGGGACTCGCCACAAAGTAAATCAATATGCAACTTTTATAGCTTGTAAACCTTGTAATATTCACATAAAGTCACTTGAAATGTCTCATAAAAACATAAAATGTTTTATGTTTTATCCATAATATGGATATTTTAATTTACTTTAGTGCTAATTGATTCTAAATGTCATGATTTTAGCTGAATGGGAATATGTACTTTTAATTGTAATACCTCATTCATAGGCTGATGCAAAAATGTTTGTCTTAGGTACAGTATTATGTACTGATAAGTTTTGGGTATTGAAAGTATGCACATGAAATATAATTAAAACAGGTATCTAGGGCACTAACTAATTACTAAACATAATAAAGAAGGAGCAAAGTCAAATAATGTATCATGCATTATGCCTAATTTAACTTTATTGCATGTTCTTTGATCATGTTGATTTCAGTCTTCTATAAGATATTCTGAAAGACTGATCCCAAGTTCTTGGTTCCTAGCAATCAAGATTTGATTTGAACGCCAATGATAAATTTCATTCCAAACATCCAGAAACCCTAGATGTGAAAGAAAAGTTGAGTTAAATCTTGTATGTATTGCATTTCTTACTATCTTACTTTTAAGTGCTTAAATATTTCTTTTAATCAGAATTCTGGAAAAACCTTCAGGATGTTTTGATGCAGCCCTCTATCCTCTACATAGTTCACATTACTTTACACATCGTAATACCCACACACAGTTATTGCTACCTGACTAATATGCCTCCCCACCCCCCCACCCCCAACTTTAGATGGCAATAATAAGTTTAGATGATGGAAATATTTTGAATTCTTTGATAGCAATTAAAAACTCATTTGCTAGGTTGGTAGGTAAAAATAAATTATATGAAGTTCTTTTGTGAGCAGTAGCTATACTATACCCATTAGAAATGGGTTAAATATATATATATTTAAAAATCACTAAAACACTAAATTTTGAAACCCATGAAGACTGTGAACAACAAGAATATATTTTGAAACCAAGCACAGCAATGGCCAGACTGGTAAAGCTTGCAATTCTGCCTCTTTAAATATTGCTTTATTACAAAATATGCATTTCCCAAAAAAGAAAGACTCTCAAATGGCAAGGAGTTCACTTTTCTGCCAAAAGTATCTTTGGGGTAGATTTCTTCCTGCATCTGTGGGAGATGGACTCTGATTTATACTTTGCTACCATAATTCATTATCTCCAAAATAAAATACAAAAAGAAAATTTCACAACTGAGATATTTTAAGTATTTTAATCTTTAGGTCTAGGTGGACCATTTGCAAGTCCCAGTCAAAATCCCCAAACCTGGCTGCAACCAACACTTAATATTTTTGAGGAAGGCAAAAAACAAAACAAAACAACTCCCCTGTCTTACTGCCTGTAGCAATTGGAGGGTGAAAAATTCCTTTCTGGCTCCATGTGGCAACCAGCAAAGCCCAAAAGAATGGGAAAACAAAGTGTCCTTCACCATGCTCTGCAATCTGAAGACCGCAAACACAACTCCATCCATCATACACACTAACCAGAGAGCCAGAACTTTCCTATTATATCATCCCATCCCCTCCTAAAATTTAACACTGCTTCTTTCCTAACTAAGCTGATTATGTAGCTCTGCTTCATGCTCCTGCTGCTGAGCATGGTGCTCTTCAGTTTCTACCTGTTCTGAGCTGCAGAGCTTTTCTCATGGTCTCTCGGGGATCCATGAGTGGAGGGGAGGAGATGGGGAGGGAGAAGTTCCTGAGCTTCCAACTCTTGCTCTTCATAGGGCTCTCCAGGCATTGCTACTCCTAGATCATCTCTAACCAGTGCTTACCTAATTTTTTCTTGAAAACCTCAAGTGAAGGAGCTTTCACAGCTTCCCTGTGTAGTCTATCCCACTGTCTCCCTGTTCTACATTGGAGTTCTCAAAATGAATTCCACAGAAGCTACTTAATGGTTTGTAAAGTACTTATGGGTGGTCAGCAACAGGCAGGCTGATCCTATATTATCAGGTTTGCAAAAGTGCTCAGTTTTTGTATTGGTACCATCATACGGTGACCAGATTTTCAAATTAATCTCATCACCAAGCAGGTCCCAACAGTGGAAAAACAAAAGTACTGTCTATTGCTCTGTTTAAAAACTGACCTATAGAACTTATTTTCATTCTTGTTTTTTGATGCTAAACCTGAGTGATAGGAAGGGATCCTGGTTTTCTCTGATAGAAAAAATCCCCAATTTTGGGGTTTAAAAAAGTAACCCAAAATCCACATTTTTCCATGATTAAAATGAAACACCTCTAATACATAGATGTATATATAGTGGTGTTTCATTTTAATCACAGAGAAATGTGGATTTGAGGATACTTTTTTTAACCCCAAGATGTGGCTTGAATATTTAAAAGAAGGAACTAGGGCCTAACCTACTTCCTATGAGTAACAGATGAGCAAAAATTATAAGTACTGGGAAATGACTGCTTCAGGTTAATGTCAGGGTCAGATCTATACATTTCTTTGTAGGGACTCTATCAAAGGTAGCAACTTTGTTGAGCTATATGAATTAAAGGAGTGTTACTCTGTATGTCTTAGAAAAATGGGGCAGGAAAACAGCATGGAAACAGATGATGTAATGTGAATGTGTGGTCTCTGTACCACCTATACACAACACTATATCATGACAAATCAGTTTTGTACTGTGATCATGCTGGTTGGTTAATTCAACATGATTATAACAAAATTATCCTTATTAAAGGCCCAATTTTGGATGTACCTTTATAGATTTTGGGTAGTCCAGAGGCAATTTAAAAGATGAAAGGCTCCTATCCTCTCAGCTATAAATGCTTTCATACCATATCCATCACTGGTATTCAGAAGTCATTATTTGAGTCATTAAAGGAAATCATTGAACTTTCAATCACTATAACCTGAGTGTCATACATTCTTGGGGAAAATATCCAGGTCAGTAGCAACAAAGTTAAAAATGCTAGTTCTTTGTTTTCTTATCACATCATGAGCTAGGATGTATTACATGCCCCTGTGGACTGTAAGTGAAATAGCTGATGTCAAAGCATCATCTTATTCTGTCTACCCTTTGCTGTCTATTAGGAATGATAAAGCTACAAACCTAATGTACTCTCTGATGTCATTGGCATCTGTGGTTATTTAAAATAATAAAGATATGACTCTGGTAATTAATTAATTGCTGCTCAGAGAGTCCAGTAGAATTTCTTACAGTAGTTTCTTCAGGGGCATATTGTACCGGTTAGGACAATTAATATCAGTTTTATTATGTTAATTGATCTTTGAGCTAATAATAATTATGATAAGGATATGCTTGCCCTTGGCTTAGTTTCTGCATTTATCACCTACTAAACTTTCTGTCAAATACTTTTTAGTATCTTGTCTCAGGTTATTGTTGTATGCAGATGTGAGGTGTTTGTAAAGACATTTTAAACATTGAAATGGTTACCTAACACTGATGCTATTGGCTTCAGGAAAAGCAAGGGCCTAGCTTATTGTATAATCTCTATCCTATTGAACCTATTAATTTTCATGCACACTAATAGAGACACTTGTTTCATACATTTGGATTTTGATTTATAAAGCTATCTAGCTGTAAGTGCCTTGCAACAGTCTTTAATTATATATAATTAATTCAAACACACAAATAAAAATATAAATAACAGAATGCACTTCCCAAGGTAAGATCATCCAAAATGAAAGAAATTACTCTCTCACTTAGGAGAATATCAGTTAGGGAATCTGAGGTCAGCTGAAACCAGCATGGCTTTATTCAAGCTTTAGTCCAATTCATGCATTTTCCATTTGTTCCATTACCAAACAGTATGCTGAACATGACAAAGAACTGCACCTAATAATAACTTAAACACCATTAGTGGCCTCTTTGTAGGTTAAACATGATGGCTGACAACTTAAAGTCCTATAAGGGCAATTATACAGAACTACTGTAAAGGGCATCTCGAAGAAGCACCTATTATGCCTGAAAGCTTGTCCACTAGCTCGTCCAATTATACAGTTGGTCAAATAGAACTTTACCATATTTTCTTGCATATAACACATACCTTTTCCCCCAAGATTACCCTTCCCTCCAATTTGGGGTTCATAAATTAAGCAGGAAGCTGATTTGCTGACTGGAATAGAAGCACCCTGCTTCAATTCCACCTCTATAGTAAAGAAGCTATTGCATTACTATTCAGGTAGGTGAACGAGTTATTTGACTTAATGGCTCATTGCTCTTCACTCTACTGCTGGTAACAGCTGTCTCTCTTTTTTAATGGTCTTGATGTTCTACTAATCAAGATAACCTTTCTTAGGGCAATTTTGCTGCCTGCTAACTGCCCCTGGTCTCTTTCCTCCTATTTCACAGCCTTGGCAACTCTAGCTTTTTAAAAAAAATCATAGATCCCCTAATACAGTCCAAACTTCAAAAGCATCTAGGATTTCAGCTAACTTAACAGGAAAGGGTTGGTGAGTCAGCTGAAGTTTAGTCTCTGTCCCTGCTCTATGCAGCCCAACTCTGTGAAAATCATTGTTTTTTAAAGGCAAAACTGAAGAAATAAGGTACATATTATATTCAGGGACACATTATATGTGAGAAAATGTGGTATCACAAAAAACCCTTGTTTCAAGGACTTCTTAGAAGGAAACAAGAAAAGTCACCCAATAGACTATAAGAGCTACGTAAGAAAGCAAAGGCTACTGCCACAGAATTACAGGGTGTCAAGCTTCTCAAAGAGACTATAAATTGACAGTCAGCTGACTGCCAATATCAACAGATATCTTTTGAATAGAGGCCTCCAATAGCAGCTGACCTGGAAACTTCATTTTAGTTTCATTTATATTTTTAAAAATATGAACCATGACAAATTTAAAATAAAAGATCCTGGGGTGTTTGGCAGCAGAGCCGTGGTAGCTCACTGAAATGGTTTGCATTAGTTTCTGATCAGTTTCATCTTTCTGTTCTGTGTTAGGCAACAGCGATACTAATATATTTTTGAAGCCTTCTTGGGCAGCCTTTTAGGACCCTCGCTTTATTGGTTTCAGGGACTGTAGAGCTTGGAATCCTGGAGGCCTCAGTAGATCACCTGGCAAACTAGAAGTGGCAACTTTGCTCAGTGGTTTACCAAGGAGCTGGACTGGTAGACAGGAAACAGGAACATTTTTATTAGAACCCCTACTGGATCCAAAGGGCTTTGTCAACATTGAACCATTTTGTGAAATATTTTGATTCTGATGAATCTGCAAACTGATGAGAAAGCATTTTATCAGAATGTCTAACCAATGT
>NW_005842232.1:608048-615105 GCF_000455745.1 Alligator sinensis | reverse complement strand
CCCTACATATGTATGCATAGCACTCTTTCTGCCTTGTTAACACAAATGTAAAGAAACAGTGCATTTAATAGACAGTGGGCATGTATGCACAAGATGCCCACTACACCGTTGTTACTGCGCAGTCATTTAGTACTTGTATAACCAAGCATTAAATAACTGCACAGTAACCTGCATTACTGCACAGTAGCATCCTGGCGTGGTTGCCCAATGATGCTTACTACTGTGCAGTACCGTTGCATCATGGTTCATGTCTGTCAACACTACTGCACAGTAGTAACAAGCTACTGTGCAGTAAGCATCTCATGTACATATGGCCTCTGTAGGCTTAGAATTAAGTTTTCTATCATCTGCTGTTTGATAACTTCTCTGAAACATATCAAATAACCGGTCTCTGTTCAGTAATTACTGAATACACAGGTAAGTATCACCCTCACCAAAAGTATAACCACTGACTTTTTTTATAGCTATTACAGAAAATAAACTAAGGATCTGCATGTACATTAGACTGCCCTCTCACCCTTTGATATGTGCCTAAATAGTCTGAGCATAGCTACTATTGGCCTTGTACATAGTGTGTCAGCTGCCTGAATAAAGTCTTTATTCTCCAGGGCCATCAACTCAGGATCTTTCCCAAGGGATAAGTTTACTTTTCTCACTCCAAAGACAAAAAGTAGCTTTGTTTTATATGAGAGAAAAGTATATTTTTGCCACTATTGCAAAATCATTTGTGAGCTTGAGTTATTTCTTAATTTACGTGTATGAAGCAAGAATGAACTAGCTTCAGTATTTTTTTGCTCTCCCAGGAGTTGTTAGGAATTCATATTCATATATATTCCCTTTTTCTTTTTTCCTTTGGACACTAAATGTTCTTAGTTTGGTGGGAACATTGCAATGACTCATGATATAGGTGTCAGAAGCATTTGTGACGAATCATACACCGATTGATTTTTCTTCCAGTCTTTGATTTGACAACAAGAATTTTAAACTGAGCATGTAAGTTAATCAAGCAAAAACCTGCTTTGCTCTATGGCAAGAATCATCTCAAATTCATCAGAAATGCTGCAGTGGCTCTATGCTGCAAAGATATTAACTGTGAATGATGACAAAAAATGTATGTTGCCTCGTTTTTAAGAGTCCTTTCCATAGGGAATAGGTTAATCAATGTATAGCAAAGCGTGTCATATGAGGAAAAATACAGTGCTCCAATATTCTGGAGTTATATTTGATTTGCAAGAACTACAACTTTGAAAAAATCTTGAGGCAAAATTGTGATGAAAGCCTTATATCTTAAAAAGGATTATTTCAGAATTGCTGGGGTGAGCTGCAGTGGCTCAATGGAGCCACTTCATGTAAGCATTTTTGAAATATAAATAATGATAGCATATATAGTTTAGTCTAGGTTTCATGAGGTTTTTTTATGTGTAAAATAAATCTATCAATAGGAAATGGGAGTATTTTCTTAAGGTTACTTTTGGAAATACTTTTAGCCATCTATCTTCACATTAACTTCAACTGGCACCACTTTTTAATAGGATACATTTTAAAATGATTATTTCCCATCAAAACTGATTGCTATTGGCAACGCTCACATGAAAGGTAAAAATGTAGTCTGAGCAGTGCAAGAGATCAAAGTCTGGGGACAAAATCTGTTTTAGATGAACACTTGTATCCAAGGAAAATGCTTATTAGTTCTGGAGGAGAATGCCTTTTTCAGCATAGTGCTGTCAGATCTACAGTGTACAAATTACTACAGCTGAAAAGCTTGGAAAATGGATTTACTACCTTGGTCAGTTCCATTGGTAGGGTCTGGCAGACATGCCTCTAAAAGGGGAGGGGAACAAGTTGATGGGATGAAAAGGTGATGTGGAATCCAGAAGCAAATCAGAGCTACAGTTCCCCTGTAGGATTAATTAGAAGTGGAAGTCAAATCTAAAAGATTTGGAGATTATGTCCGGCAACTGTTTGACTATTCAGATTTTTTCCCACACCACTTCGGCTTGGAAGTTAGTCTGCAATCTGATGTGGGTAAATGGTTCCTATACTGCAAGCTTGAAAGTTGAAGTACAAAAGGGCAAAGGAGTTTGTAACTCCACTCCTGAGTTGTTGGTGACTGGTGAGATTATTTGGAAGGGTTCACAAAGTCATGAGACAATAGTAATGTGGCACACTAATATCACTGAGTTAGAATTAATATATGGCAAAATCAGCTGTAGTGTAACACTGCTGGTTTTCCATATCTTAGTACTTTAGTACCAGAACATGCAGAAAGTTAAGAAGGTAACCAAACCTTTTC
This sequence comes from Alligator sinensis, assembly GCF_000455745.1. NCBI lineage: Eukaryota > Metazoa > Chordata > Crocodylia > Alligatoridae > Alligator > Alligator sinensis. The sequence goes on along the minus strand of NW_005842232.1, from coordinate 612,812 downwards.
AAACCGTAAAGGTTCAGCTGCCAGGTATAGAAAAAAAGGCCTGTTTTACCTAAATCAGTTTACCCTTCCCTATCCCTAAAGGGAACCAATCATTCTAAGATTAAGATTTCAACTGCCAAATATACAACTTTCAAAAATAATATTTTAAAGCATATATATAGGGGACACGTGCCAGAGACAGCTGTTTCCTGGCAGGGGCTGGGACATTGCTCCCTGCCCCTGCTGCTGGGGAGGGCTTCGCCACAGGAGCCTGGGCAGGGACAGTGTCCTCTTGCCCCAGCAGCAGGGAGCTCCTAGCCCCTGCTCCATGATTGAATGATAAGACTCTCCCAACCCCCACTTCCTGACTGTGAGCCCAGAGCAGGGGCTGGGAGCTCCCTGCTGCCAGGACAGTGATGGAGCCCACCTGGGCAGCAGGCAGCTCTCCGGGTCAGGGAACAATCTCCCGCCCCTGCTACCTGGCCGAGCGGGAACACATTTGCTCCTGGTTGGCCATCTACACAAGCTGTATTGGGCAGTATTTACTCCCGAGTAAGTTTGCATTGTATTTACAGGTAGCAAGTTTACTCACAATTACAGCAAATGAATGTAGTGTGCAAATGTAAGTGCATCTGCAGATGTAGATGGTGACGCTTACTGTCCAGTAATTTGCTCTACTCTTGAGTAAAGCATCTTGTGAAGACATGTCCACTTAGTCATTAATGACTTCTTAGGCATGGTCTTGCCTTTTTTATTTTTGATAAGTTTTCTAAGGCTGTGCTGTAAGTTTTTACTACAGAGGAGCTGAATACATCATTCCCACAAAAGAAAGGGATTTAATATAACAGATATCTATGTACAATGTGTATTTTCTAGCTGAGATGACTTAAGAAACCTAAGAATGGCAAGATATTTTTTTTCAATTGCTAATTTGTCATCTCAGTTAATTACACAATAATATCTATTTTATAGATATTAATTGTATTTACAGTGAGGATAAGATCTTATTCTACCTACTTAGTCTCCCAGTAATGGTTGTGTTTTGTCTGAATATGGAAAAGTCCTTTATTTAAAAAAAAAAAAAAAAATCACATTTCTGTGCCTCTTGTCTAATATTATTAAGTGTATGTCACTAGAAGGTGTCTAATATTCTAATCTTTTTTCTCTTCCAAGTTGTAGTGTAAAACCAAACATTCATATGGTGCGTGTCGCTTTTAGTGTTTGTTGTGCATGTATTCATGTCGGGGAAATATGTAAAGCAGGATATTTTTTTCTGCCCTGATGTCTAATTAGGGTTATCTCCAGAGGCAGTGCTGCTCTGGAAAATCAGACTTCAGTACTGAGGTGAAATATTTGAAAGGAAATATTTCCTGCATGCTGTTTGACAATCTCCATTCAAAGACTGCTGCTGGTATGTAAATAAAGCAGGTTGTACTCAGAAAATACCAAGACTCAACGTCCCTTATTTCTCCTGTACTGAGAAGCTAGGCTGTAAGGCCCTGTTATTCTCAGCAGAGTGGCAATGCTCATATCAGAAGAGTGCAAGAATAATTACTGAGGCAAAAGAATTTACAGACACTGAATTCACTGAACACTGCCACGTAACAGAGAGTAACATACTATAACCATGATCCATGCTATCGATAATTTTAATTGCCTTTCAGTTATTTGAAGTCTATTATCAAATTCCCTCTCAGTCTTCTCTGCTCCAGACTAGCTCTTTCAGGCTTTCCTCATAAATCTTGCATCCTAGGCCTCTAATCATTATTGTCTCTCTGTGCTGAACTCTTTCTAAGGTGTCCACATCATTTTTGAAGTGTAGGACCCAAAACTGGACATGGTACTCCAGGTGACTTCTCACCACTGCTGAATACAGGGGAAGAATCACTTCCCTTGATTTACAAGTGACACTTCTATTAATACCACCCAGTATACTGCTGGCCTCTTTTGCAACAAGAGCACACCACCGGCTCATATTCAGCTTATGGTTCACTAAAACTCCTGGGTCCTTTGAGTAGTGAAGCCTTGCCAGTCATTTGTACTTATAAATGCAATTATTCTGTTCCAAGTGCACGACTTTGCGCTTCTTGCTGAAATACATATGGTCGATCGAAGACCATTTTTTCTACTTTATTCATTCTAGATCCTAGCCCTGCCCTCCAGGTGTCATTTGGAAATTTGCTAAGTGTACATTCTCATCCCAATCATTAATAAAGATATTAAACAATCCCAGACCTCAGACAGACACCTGAGGAACTCCTTCCAACTAGAAATTGAGCCATCCAGTTATGTAACCACCTTACAGTACCTTCATCTAGTCTATATTCGTTTAGCCTGTTAATGAGAAAGTCATTGCAAGTCATTAATCTTGATTGCCAACCTGATGCTGGCACCTTGTCCCTTCAAACAAAAGTGGCTTGTAAAGTGATTTTTCACAATAGTTGAAACCCATAAAAAGTGAGGTTACATCTAGAATGTTCAGAGGCACATCTGTTTAGATCAAATGAATTCTACGTCAAAGCATCATTGCCCAAGAAATATATGGCAGGCTGGTTGTCCGCTATGGCCGCCAGTACAGACTGAGTTGCTGCTGAGCATGATTTCCACAATGCAAGGTGAAGTCTCCCTGCCCAGTAAAGAACTGGGGTGTCTGTGTTAACCAGAGCTTGCCAAATCATCTATATAGATTGGAAGATCATCTTAAGATGTTCCTCAATTGTCTGTCCACCTACTGTCCCTCTGACTCGAAATGGAGTAGGAAACTCTAGTAAAGCAATCTTCTTTGAACTGAGAAGATGAATTGATTGCAAGCTTGTAAACTGAAGTACAAGAAAGCACAAGGAAATTCTAAATTTGCTCCCGAGTTGTTGCTGGCAGGTGAGATTACTGTTGTGTCATATTTAGGTAGAGCCTTCCATATAACCTGGCACAGTAATATAAATCCTGATGACCTGGAGAAAGATGCTATTCTTCTTCTGTTCAAAAAGGATAAAAAAGATACAAGTGGCAACTATACGAGTATCGGGCTTCTGTCAGTACCAATGAAAGTCTTTCCGGCTTTCTTGAATCAGTGCTGCACCTTGAGTCGACAAAGCTTTAAACCTTGTTTCATTATCACTAGACCCTTGCATTTTAAAAGCTTTTTTTTTGAAGCTATGTCTGGATTTAATAAGAAATGAACAGTACTTTTTGTAGTCTTCAGTCAGGCCTTTGATGTAGTGCAGAAATATTTATGGGATCTGATGAGGTGATTATTTTCACCATTAATGGGAAAATAATGCTGTTAATAGAAGATCTCTATGAAGAAATGGAAAGCTCTATTTGAATTAATGTTAATGATAGATGCAAAGCATAGTTTCCCAGTTTCCATGGGGAGTTGGGCAATTCTGTATCCCGTTTTCATCACTATTTACTACTGATATGGATTGGCTGATAGGATGGAAGAGGCAGCTGCCTCTGGTATCTACATGCACACCACTGAGACTTCAGATGTGTTGACAACATTGCTTTGATGGTTAAGTTGGTCAATTGTCTTAATAAATGATCTGGTCAAGCAAGAGTCAGCAACAGGGAAGAGCAGTATCTGGATGTATTCTCAAGGTAAATGTTCTGTTTCCCCATATATGGAGTATTTACAGAACAGTGACAGTTAAACACCATGCAGCAATCCCTTCTTTGTCACATATCAGCCCTACTCCAATGACCAGCTCCCATGCAGAAATTCTGCTTCAAGAATTTACTTAGGGCATGTCTACACATCACCCTATCTCAATGTAACGATGTGCTACATCACCATATGGCATGCTACAGTGATGTAGCTATCATGTGAGTCCACATGTGATCAGCAGCTACTTCACCATAGTGCCATGCTCTGTAACACTGAAATGTAACTGTGCATCATGCAAACAGTGTAGTACAGGCAGTTACTTCACCGTGCTTCGGTACTTCCAAAAGGAAGTACCGAAGCACGGCATCGTAGCAACATCACTGTACAGTGATGTGTAGATGCGCCCTTAGAGACTAGGACTGTCTGCTTATTGCTCAGGCTTCTCTCCAAGAATCACTATCTAGATCTTTGAATAACAAAAACTAACACCATTACATAAGCATTTCTTACCAAGCCTCAACAGTTGTTCATATTAAGAAAAAGAACTTTGAATACCACGTGTAACAGTGCCATCTGGTGACATCTGCCATAATAGTACTGGAAAGTTGCATATTCATTGCTGTTGAAATAACAATGTTTTCCTCAGCAGGTGAGAGACTGTGCATCATTATACTGCAAAACTGCATTGATTAGATGTTTCCAGGTTCTAAATTTCTAGTGTTATTCATTTACAAAAGTAATTCAGTTAGCAAGAAATCCACAACATTACTCTTGTTTGGGATTTTAAGTAAAGCGTTATTTTAACATGTTTCCTCTTTTTGAAAATGATAAGATAAATAATGAAATATTAATAACTAATTTTTGTTACTTTATCAGTTTACATTGTCCATACTAAGATGTGATCTATTCTTGTGTTCACTCAGTGCAGCTTTATTAAACTCTATTATTACTGTCAAGCTGTCTCAGGGTGAAAAATGAAAACATTGTAAAAATGTCTTGACATATGTTCATAAAACTGCACTATTACTCTGAGCACTAAAATTGAAAGTAGAAAGGGGGAGACAATGTGCATATGTATGCTTTTTGTATACATACAATACATCAAACATGGCTCTCTTTGCAATTAGCAAATAAATAAATAAATGCATGAACACCAAAAGTGTTACAACTTCCATTTC
>NW_005842232.1:606379-608017 GCF_000455745.1 Alligator sinensis | reverse complement strand
AGCAGCAATGATGTCGTCCCTAAAACATATTTGTTTCACCTATCACAGAGCACAACTGTGTGAAACTAGCAATTTGTGCCTTGTGTGAAAAGTCAGACTTTCTGCCTCTGAGACTTTCTGCCTCTGCCTCTGTCTTTCATTTTTGACATTTCAAACAAAGAATCTGAAAAGTTGTTACTTGGTAAATTTGCAACTGTGAAAACAGGATATGAATTATTTTAATGAGACTGCCTTCTATGCATCTGCTCTGAAAAAAGTTGATTCAAACAGATAGAAACTTCTGAGGAAGCCAAGAAAGGCAGAGATGCAGAAAGTAAGTTTTTAAATGAAAAATGCAAAATGAGGATAGGATTGTCTAGACCCGCTTAGCCAGAGCAAGGTAGGAGCTGCTGGGTTAATCCAGAATACTAATATATAAAACCTCCAAAGATAAGACAGTATATGGTAGGAAGAAGTTTGGGTTGGCTCAGTGGATTACAGTCTTCCTTCTGCTTCCTTACTGAACCAACAACCACAATTCCTGTTTGGCCAGAGTAACTGATGTGTCACAAGAAGGCCAGGAGCTGGAACAGTGACAATTTCCACAAAAGCTTAGTGCCAATTAATTGAGGTCTGCTTCAGACACCACTGGCATTAAATCCAAGAAATATGACTGGACCCTCAAGAAGCAGCTTTATTCAGTTTCCTTCTCCTGAAGGATGCTATTGAAGCCAGCCTTCATGTAGCTTCTCAAGGGGCAAGCCTCTGGCTCAAGATCCTGGATCCTGTTTGTCCCTGGCTTCCCTGGTGATCTGTAGCATCCCCACCACAGATAGCACTTCCTATTTTGTCAGCTCCCAGGAATGGGGTGTTTTCCTTCTCAAAGAGGCAGGCGTCAGAGTGCTGATGTCCCAAATAGCACAGCAGACTGCTCAACTCCAAAACAAACAGTCCTCATTGTGCCAATACAGTTCCCTCTATGTTTCTTTGGACTCTGCTGGGCACTTGTCCACGTTACACCTCTCCTGTTTCCACGTTACACTTTTCCTGTGTCCACATGACAAAAATCGTCATTCAGCTAGCTAAATCAGCTGATTTTATCATTTTAGTTTGTTTTTTTTGGTGTGGTAATTTAAAACATCTCCAACATGTTTCATTTTTAGTTCCTGAATTTCTACGAGGGGTTTTTTCTTTTATTGTTTTAAACTTTTAATGTGGATCTTACATCTGAAAATGGGATTTTCCCTGCTTTGCAACAATTTCAACACCAGGTGCCACTTGGGTTCACTGGGTAATCCATAGAAATCCATTGAATTTTTATCACAATACTGCAACAAGACTCCAGGGGCTAAGCTTGTAAATTTTTACTGGTGATTTAGTTCAAGGTTCAGATTAATGAAAAATACAACATTTTTGTTCCCCATGTTTGCATGCACTTCATAGCAAAGATCAAATTGTTATGGGTCGGGCAGTTCAAAACTCAGGTTAATTAAAATTACTTTTTCTTGGACAGCGGTTTTAGTTGTAGTAGCATTGGTCTAAGGACATAGGCAGACCCACAGGGTTTTAAACTTGATGCGGTTTTTGCCTCCCTGTGGTTCAGGAGCCATGGGTCAGGAGTGAGGAGGACCAGCTGGGATGGGGGGCAGATCAGGAATG
>NW_005842232.1:584384-606348 GCF_000455745.1 Alligator sinensis | reverse complement strand
GTCAGGAGTAAGGGACACTGGCTAAGCTGGAGGGGGGCAGGTCAGGAGTCAGGGGAACCAATAGGGCTGGGGGGGGTGGGCAGGGGACTGCAGGTTGAGAGTGAGGGGCACCAGCTGGGCTGGGGGGGCAGGTCAGCAGTGAGGGAGACTGGCAGGGCTAGTAGGGTAGAGGTAGCCCAGGTGGTAAATGTAACCCAGGTGGTACTCAGATGAAGTACCCCCTCTCCAATTGAAGGGATTTAGCAGGTATTAGTGCTCTATGGGAGAGGTATCCACATATGGGGGATCAGCTCTCTTCCTATCCCCTATAGAGTAGAGCCAAAACCAATTGGAACTTAACCATATATGGGTTTAATCGGGAAAGAACAGGGTGGAATATAACATATGCGGGGGGCAAGGGCACCCTGGGAGATAATGGTATCTCCCCTCTGGCCACTCTGAGGTGGGGGCAGGGGAGCAGAGGGGAGGCAAAGGGATTTTAGGTGAATATACACATATAACAGAGGCAAATCAACAACAGACTTGAGGCGCAGTGTTCACAAAATATAAGATGTAGGGTTTCCCAAAATATGAGGTAGAGGCACTTCAAATCCTCTAATGCCCTGGCCAGGAATCAAACCCAGATCTGCTCCATGGCAAGCAAAAGCTGTACTACTGAGCTATCAATGCCTGGACTCTTGGCTACAACTCCAGGCTTTAGTGCCTCCAGGATCCTTCATGTGCCGTCTGCCCGGCTTCACACTAGAGGCGGGTCAGAAAGAACCTGAGCTATGGCTTGTAGCTCAGGGCTTTGGTCCCTCCAGGACCCACTACACACCATTCCTGGGAGGGTAGGGGGCTGTGGACAAGGAGTGAAGGGCACTGGCAGTGTATGGTGTGCCATGGGGTGGCCCAAGAATGATTTCCAGCCATACTCCCAGTCCCAAATCCGGTTCCTTATTTGGGTCCCTATATTCAGCACTGCGACTGGGGTGCTGTCATTTGGCAGCCTGGCACAGCCAAGCTGTGTTTTGGGCCAGGCAAGACTCAGGTCAGGAATGTCTAGGAGAGTCCCCCGGTGACACACAGGCCTGGTGTTAAATGTTCCAGAAAGGATTTAAAACTGTAATTTCAGCACAAAAACCAGATCTTTGGGACCTCAGAAATGCGGGGGGGGGGGATGATGGATGAACAGAAAAAATGAAGTGCACGACTTGCCAAGTGCAAGTCACAGCTAAGCAGACCTTTGACAATTCTGGGAGAGAACCCTAACATGTAGCACTGGGTGCATGTGCTACGGGTCGGGTAGCTCTGGGTAATTAATCACGGAATAGGCCTTTGGCATGGCAGAAGGTAATGCAGGAATGGGGATTTGTCTCTGTGGACTGCTTGCTAGGGCATGGCATCCTCTATTCCTAACCGGGTAAGCGACAAGAAAACAATAATATTGCTGGCCCTAGAACAGTCACATCACAGAATGGTTTACTGAACTGGGTTGGAGTTTGTTCAAACTCCTGGAAAGCAAGGTTTGGAGGTCTGCCACTGAGAGAGCTGTAACCTGAGCTGCAGGGAAGCCAGAATTGACATGCAAATAGGGGTACTCTGAAATGCTGGTAAGACAGTGCACTGTCAGATTTTACCACTCCAGGATTCAGCCACAGTCACTCAACTGGTTTTACAGGTTCTGCTGAGGAATCTTAAGGTAATGGTCTGAGGTGGGGATGGGAAATGGTCCTCTCCAATTTTACAGGAGGCACAATATACAACAATCACACGGAAAACATGATCATGCTTTACAGCCAAACCACTGCCCCCCCCCCACCCCTGCCTGTGTCCTTCGCTCCCAACCTGAAGCCCCCTGCTCCACCAGCCCTGCCAGTGCCTCTCATTTCTAGCTCACCTGCAGCCTCCCAACCCAGCTGGTGCCCCTCACTCCTGACCCGTAGCACCCTGCACTCCCAGAAAGAGGCAGCAGTATGACTGTCAGGCAGAGCAATGGCAAGCAGAGGGTGGTCAAAGGGGGGGCAGGAACATGCTGCTGGGGACAAAAATAGGTTTAGAAGGAACAGGAGTAGCAGAGAAGAGGGCCAAGCTTGGTGGGTAAAGGACAGGAGAGGGAACAAATATTGAAGGGACCTGGTTGTAGGCAGGGGGATATGACCGCAGGCGATGATGATCTGCCAATGCAGCAGTTAAAAGTTTGACATGCAAATAAACTACGTGATAAGAAAATTCCTCTCATTGAGCCTGGGCTGTTTCTTTCTTCAGCTCAACCCACACCATGCCCCTGCTGTACGGGGGTGGGGGTGTTAGCTCATGCTGGCCACTGTGTGATGGTAGGGGAGGGGCGGAGAAGGGGGAGTTGGAGTAAACTGATCATGGCCCACCCAACCCCACTTTGGGGGAAGCTGTCCTGGGCACGAGGATCCCTGGTAGTCAAGTAATCTTGGTCAACCTCAGTAAGAATCCCAGCCCACTCCCACGTTGGTTCTCAGCTTTGGAAAAAATCCTGCTTTTTGACGTGAGGATACAAACAACAGGAGACAGGATTCTTTCTGTTTTATATAAAATATTCCTATAGTAATGTTTCCATTAAGGCTTTAGCCTTGGTAGCCTGGGTACATGATACCCAGATGCCAATACACAGGGAGGCAGCCAGGCCCTTTGTGTATTCTTGTGTAGCCCTAAGTGTACCCCAAAATATACCCCATAAGACCTGCAGGCTGGAACTCTGCCCACTTAACATTTTCATCACAGTCTCCTAAATGCAAAGGCATGCTTTCATAAGGGGGAATATGAGAGTATGGTCAAGCAAGTAGGGTTTGGCGGGAAACCATATTGCTAGAGAAATAAATGGAGGACAGGGATACATTGTAGCAGCATCAAAATGTCTCTCTGAATGGCTTTGGACCCTGGAAAATGTCAGGGGAACAGCCCTATTTAGCTGTGATGAGGGTGTAGGGGGCAAGACGGGGAAGCAAAATAGACCAATTTGCCTTAAATTAACACTTTTCTCTTGATAAAAGAGATCTCTGTAACATACAGATCATATACACCTAAATGTAAAATAGCAACAGCCCCATAAGTAATCTGATCTCGTTTTCAAATCTCAAGTATTTCAAATCTCTTCTATAGAAAGCATAATCTAGGACACAGTACAATAGGATGCACTGGTATCGATTAAGGAATCTATGTTATTCCCTGCATATTGTTCATTGATGTTCACATCTGGTTGACTAAACCTTAATTGAATCACTAACGAGATTGCCAAGTGTAATGGTTATTTCTCAACTACACTCATAAAACTGGGTAAATACAAGTATCTGGAATAATTTTAAGAGGGGAGACAGCTTAAATCAATATTTCTGGGTTCACTTGTACTAACTTAATTGTCCTCTGTCCAAAACAATTAATATCTTTTTCTGCTAAAGACTAAGAGAATTCCAGCAGAACTTCAGAGTCATCTGTAAAATCAATATTAATCATTTTCAAATTGTTTGCTTGTTGACTTGGCAAGGACAGCAAGAAAACCTTAGGGCAACTTCTGTGCAACATAAATGAAATGCTCACTAACAAAGAAAATATGTTTTGGGTTTTATTCCCTCTGAAGTTTTGTAGTTGACCTTTAGAGCAATGTTATCTTTCATTCACATAAAAGGCTATATGTACATTGTGAGATTAACCAAACCCAGTATCTATTCTAAATTCACGTGTCAGCAATATGTACTTTATTTTCAAATTGCATTAAATGACTAATATTTTAAATACAGCCTTGTATGGCTGTCACTGATGATTTCTTAAGTGTGGGCAGTGATCTCTATACTGTACAAACAAGAAAGAAAACATATTTCCTATCCCCGGAAGCAAATCAAACCAGAAAATAAAGTCCAGACACACAGTTCATAGTCTAAATTATTACCTTCTTTCAAACTGATAAACTGCTTTTATGTTATTGAAGCTCACAAAGTGTTCTTTTTTTAAATCAAGATTCACACCATGCTACTTTACCATAATGGGATGGATATTCATAGCAAGAATTGGCTCAGAAGGGGGAAACTCTTTGTTCTTATTCTCTGAAGATACTTCTTCAGACAAGCATTGTACAGAACAAGTGTGCTTCTGTGACATTTAAGCCCCTATTACATATGACATATTACACAATTAACTACTTAATCATGCAATAAATTTAGGCCAGCCACACATGCAAAGCAATTATCACACAATAAAAATGACTATCCAGCTATAAAAAGAGACAACCAGCTACATGGTTAGTGCTTGAAAATGTGTAACAACTTTATATCTGGTTTCCATTCAGCTTTAACTTAAACGTGTAGCAGGCCCTGAAAAAACTTAATTAATATTTGTCTGAGGTATTTATTAAGAGATTTGAAAAATTCTTCATTGTTCTCACTGCCAGCCCTTACCCCTTCCTTGGTCCTTTGTGCATATCTTTGGCTTTTTGCTTGCCACAGACAATCTGGAATACATCTGATGAGGAACATGTCCTTCTGGCTCTGGGAGTCAGGTAGAAGGCTCCTGAATCTCGTTTTACCTCTGTCTCTCTCTCTCAAGGTCACTGGGAGCTTTTCTTACTCTGGGACAGACTGAGCACATCTACACATGAAAATAATGCAGCTGAAATTAATGCAGCTGAATAATGCGGTGGTTTGTGCCAAAGTTTATTGCTCCCAGGTGCAACATTTGCACATGTGCCTGGGACTGTAGCACGTTGAGCTGGGGCAGCAGTTCTCAGGGTCCCAAGGGGTCAGCCTGCCAGCTTGGAGCTGCTTCTCCCCAGCTCAACATGCTGCAGAGGGGCTGGCTGGAGTGCAAGGGTGCTTCAGTGAGAGGCTAGCCAGCAGGCAGCCCCCACACTGTAGCACCCTCATGCCTTAGCCAGCCCCGGTCACCATTTACATGTGTGTTGCAGTGCACTCAATAACTCTGCCACAGGATAATACTTTTACCAGGAAATGCTAACCTATGGCAGAGTTAATTAATTTGCTCTGCCTGCATATGTAGATTGTGATGCTTTACTGCACAGCTAATTAGGGAACTGCAGTAAGTGTCTCATGTAAATGCCCCCACTGGGTGTATTTACACATGCAATCAATGTGGCAGAATAAATTCTGGCGCAGTTTGTGCCAGAGTTTACTGCTACTGTGTTCCATGTTTGCATATATGCCCAGGACTGCAGTATGCTGAGCTAGGTTGGAGCAGCTCCAGTTCGCAAGGGGTATCCAGGAAGCTCAACATGCTGCAGAGGGGCTGACTGGGGCAGCAGGGTACTTCAGTACAGGGCTAGCTGTCAGGCAGCCCCTGCACTGAAGCACTCTCATGCCCCAGCCACCCCTGTCAGTGGCTATATGTGCGTTGTGGCAAAGAAAATAACCCTGTGGTAGGATAGTACTTATGTCTGGCAGTACTATCCTATGGCAGAGTTAATTAGTTTACTCCCGCCTAATAGCACCACACGTGTAGATGGTGATGCTTTACTGTGGAGCTAATTAGTCAACGGCAGTAAACATCTCATGTAGATGTACTCACTGTGTACAACTTTCATATGTAAAACATCAAAAAAAAGTACAGGAAAAACAATATAGAAATAACTTGCTTAATGTACTTGCATGGATACCTTGTACCCTAAAAGCAATTCGGGGCTATGAACCCAGAATTAGAGTTCTAGCCTCCAGGATGTTTCCAGAGACAGAGAGAGTAAGTGAGAGTGAGAGTCCTTCTCTGTAGTTGTTGAAGATCTCACTTCCCCTGCCTCAGACTCTATATCCATTTGCTTGTCCAGATGCATAAGTTATAGCTCACCTTTTAGGGCAGGGGTGGCCATGCATAAGTGGCATCAGCAGCCTGTTTGTGTGGCACACAGGAGACCAGAGAGGGGGCAGGCAGCTCAGTGGCAGCTGGAGTAGGAAGTAGAGCAGCAGATGGGGAAGGGGAATAGGATCTAAGTGGCACCCTGGGAAGGTGTGGTGCATAATTTGTGACAATCCTGCCAAAAGTTTGGCTTTCACTGCTTCATGCAGCAGATACACGTTCACTGAGACCAGGGGAGAGAGAGTTTAGGACTATCTGCTTTCTCCGAGTCTTTATCTTGGATAGGTCTGAGAGCTGGCCTGTTCAGTTTACAAATGTCTTTCAAAGCCTTAACAAACCACTTCAGGGCCTGCATTTCAAAGACCTCCAGAGACTGCTTTTTCAGAGTGTCTACTCATCAGATAAAGTGTTTTCTGATGAGCTATATTCTTTGTGCATTAAGAAAGATAATTTTCCCTGGGGGGGTAAAGTACTTTAAGACCTGATTTTTCCCTGCTCAGCTGTCTAGATTTTAAATACTACTTTACTGACAAACATATTCAGTCTGTCACATGTGTATATAGCAAATGTAATGGACAGAGATGAAAATAATTCAATAATGTAATCCAATAGTTGACCTAGGTAGCTGGTATTGATCCTCATTTTCAACATAATTTTAAGCATATCCTGTCTCTCTCTCTTAATGATTAAAAATAACCCCAGAATTCATGGAGACAGAGAGCGAGATTCTTTCCAGGGCCTGGAATTATTGACTCAGTCTCATAGCTCCTGGCAAGCTATTTGGAGGACTTGATGAATATCACTTGGTGTGTGAACACGGAGGGGAGAGGCAAGGCAAGTAGTTATCTCCATGATTGATTAAAAGAAAAAACCTGGCTTTATTTAGAAAAAGAATCTGGAAAAATGGCATTGTGGGGATGTCTATTTCTTGTCTTCTGTGACTTGATCTTGCATGGTTCTGAGCATGTTGGTTTTGAGACATCAAAGCTCTTAGGAGTGGGCTTAAGTTTCAGGACCTTGACACTGAAAGCATGTGCTCACACTGATTAGTTTAAATTACATTTTCTTTTTCCAAGCATTGGGTTGCTGGGTTTAAGGAATTTGCCCTTTTTTCATGGTAGCCTGAATGTGTGGATGACAAAATACATTTGTAAGAAAAGTCCACTTACGTGAACTATCATAGTGTCACAGAACAGGTCTATCCAACAGGTCCTTCTCTCCAGTTTTGCAGCCTACCCAACCTTTCCCAGTCTGGACTTATGCAAGCAATTTTTCCATTCTAAGTACAAGACTTTGTCCTTGTTTAATTTCATCTGACTAATTTCAGAACATTCTTCCAGTTTATCTAGGTCATTCTGGATCCTAGTCTTACCCTCCAGAATGTCTGCAATTCTGGTCAGCTTGGTGTCATCTGCAAATTTGCTAAGTGTTATAACAGGCCTCCAACTCTAAGGAAGTTCTGGCACCCTCTGGCTGGTGACCCAAGCCTGTTTGGCACTCCAGCTGGCCAGAAAACTACCCTGTACTCACTTGCCATGCCTTTGATTTTACTTATGATAAAATTGGGAGGCAGCCTTCAGTTTATCAGTGATACCTCAAATGCCTTTCTCCCCCTTCTCATCAATGAGCCACTTCTGTCTGGCCCAGCCAGTAACAAGCTCAGTCTCTCTGCAGGGAGTCTCTTCCCTCCATTAGGCTTCACTCTTCTCAGTCCTAGAGTCTTAAATCAGCCTGCTCAGCTCACAGGCACAGGAGGCTTTGGTGATCTCACTTGGCTCCCACAGGGCTAGTACCCCCAAATCAAAGTAACATACAGTGCTGTCAATGGCCTTACCTTTGAGTAGCCTCACCTGGCACCCCTCAGTGGCCTCACTACTCCCTTCCTAGTCACCCCATACCTTCCAGCTAAAGGAAAAACAATAATCCCCAATGAAAATGCACCAGTTCTCCAGGGTGCCTTCCCACAAGCCTCTGCCCCCTTCTACTGCTGGCTATTTCCATGCTTCCTCAGCCCTTCTAGGCCTACTTACACCTCTGTATACAACACAGGTCCTTCTTTCTGTGCAGGGAGCTCCTCTCTGTTCCTTTGCCTGGGCTGGACTGCCCCTTCTGTTCTGAAGCCCTGTTTATATCCCTCTTTGGCTCTGCCACTTCCAATCACCACACTCCCCATTTCCAATGGGGCATAGGACTTCTTCTTTTAAGCATGTTTGTAGTTCCGTAGCTTGTAGGTCACTATACTGTATCATGAATTTGGGGGCCCTGTTACAGTGTGCACTCAATTACATCTTCCAAATCATGACTGAGGATGTTAAACAATACTGGGCCCAGGACAGACACCTGGGGAACCCCATTTGTACCTCCTTCCAACCTTGTAATAAAAAGTCATCAGCTTCTTTAGGCCATTCAGGCCATTAGGACACAGGCTAACATTTGGAGTACATTAAGCACACCCTTTCCCAGAGCTCAGCCCAAGAATTCTGAACCTTCAAGTTTATAATGTATCTTTTCAGGGAAAGCTGAAGCAAACACCTGCAGGGCTTTTGTGTGGGTTCCAGAAACCAATTGCTCTTTACTCCATCTAACAAAAGAAATACACAAATCTATACAAAATAATGAATACCTACACAGACTCCTCTGCTTCTGTTCCCTATTGATTTGGAAAATACTTTGGTCCCAAGAGTGCTCTAGGATGTCTAAGATATCCCTTTTGAGTTTGACTTCCCGCATAAATCATAGGCTATTTCTTTCTCTTTTTCTGTGTGTGCATATGCATCATCATGCTGTGCAGCAGTTTCCATTTGCTACCTTGCTCAAACTCCCAATTTCCAAAATAGTCATGGATCATTTCTTTTATAATTGCCAGATCCCTTTGTTGGGTAAACCCCTGATCAATCAGTAGGGATCCTGGTTTTCTGTAATAAAAAAAAAATCCCCAATTTTCAAGCTAAAAAAGAGTAACCCAAATCCCACATTTTTCCATGATTAAAACAAAACCCCACTTATATATATAGGTAGTGCTGTTTCATTTTGATCATGGAAAAATGTTGATTTTCAGTTACTTTTTTTTTTACCCTATGGGGTTTTTTTTTTTAAAAAGAAAAACCCACCCCCCCTGCTGATCAGCTTCAGCAAGTGATCCAAGTGTCTTGCTTAGGGTGAAGTTACACATTGTAGTTAGACCATACAAAGAGCACTTAAAACACAACTTTCTGCACATGCAAACTTGTTAACTCATTCTAAGTGCCCTCTGAGCATCTCAAAGTTATGCCACTTCAGGCAAGGGCCCTGTTATCTACCTCATATTAGAGTAACTTCAATCTGCTTCACAGAAGTAAAATGAGCAATTTGCAGTTCGCAATCTTCCCCAGATGCACTGCTTCCAGATCCCCCTCCCATCAAGGATAGAGTCTGGATGCCCTGGCTCTTAGCCATACCCCTGTTTTCCAGGCCTCTAGTGGCAAGTAAGAGTGGTACAGGCAAGAAACAGTATTCACCCATAATATGTGATTGCTCATACCATATTCTAGCTTTCACGTCACATTTCACCAATTTAATATGGTCTAAGTACAATATCATCTATTCACATGTTACTTCACCCTAATGGGCTTGCCTGGTACATAGTCAACTTTTTTATGCAAGGAGATTTCCATGTGAAGAGAGGATTATCCAGGTTTAATGATCCCAAATTATCAAGGCAGCTTTTCATCTCCACTCCTTGCACTGCTACATGGTACTAAAAAGTCAACAGGAAAGGCAGGTGAGCCCCAAGGTATTCCTTAAATGGAATGGACTCTCAAGTCTGACAGAGAGTACATTGAAGGTCCCCAATACCTAACAGAATCCATAAACTGCATACAGGAAACCCTCGCTATTTGTGAACTCTGGATTTGCGGATTCAAATATTCGCGGGAGGGCACAGTCGGGAAGCAGATGGAGAGCGAGCACCAGGGACGTGGAGGGAGGCAGCGGCAGTGGCATCTTCTTCCCCGGAGGCAGCTGCAGCAGCACTTGGTGGGAAGGGGTCAGTCCCTAGGCGCTGCAGGGGAGCCCTGGGATGGGGAGGGAGGTGATGGTGGCGGCATCTTGTCCACTGCTACCGCCAGAGGCAGTTGTGGCAGTACTCAGAGCAGCCACAGCAGTGCTAGGGAAGGAAGGGGTCAGTCCCTAGGTGCTGCAGGGGAGTCCTGTGAATAATGGGGGGAGCAGCGGGCAGCTGTGGGGTCTGATGGGGGGGCCCCCATCAGTATTCATGGATTTTGCCAGTTGCAGGGATCTCCAGAACGTATCCCCTGCAAATGGTGAGGGTCTCATGTATAGAGTCAAAATACCTGATACCACCACAGATACAAAATAGCAAATCTCTTCTTTTTAGCTCTTTTGTCAAGTCTACGATAAAAAGGAAGTCTGTGTCTATTATTGAATGGCCCTTTTAACTGATGTTAGAATGTTTAGCTTCCCATCTGAGGTCTTACTGATTTCAGCACAACACACTTGAATTTAAATTAGCCTGTTCATGCCTTTTTCTTGTCCTTTATTTTTGGCTATTCAAATATGTTGGAACTAAAGAAAAGTGAATTTAATTCCAAGAGGCAACAATTTATTGATTAAGGCATCTGGATCGATATGAACCTACACAAGGAGCCAAAAACAAATGAGTAAATTCAAGGCTTTTAAAAACCTTTTAAGAAGTGCTTTTGGCAAAGGTTGCCATGAAAATTGGATAGAAATAAATATTGGAGTAGGAAAAGACACCAAAAATATTGTAGCATTTTAAAAAATGTGGTTTTGAATGAAATATTCCAATAAGGGGGATATAAGATCCAAACTGTTAATTTTCAAAAGTCAGAATTATTTTTTATCTGCTCCATTCAGTAACAGACACATACCTTTTTTAATTGTCTTCTTTTATTTAATATACTTGTAGAAGGCTTTTTGTTGCCTTATGTCCCTTCATAGTTGTACAAGTTTATGTCTGTACTGCGCAGTAAATATGATGACTTACACCATTTAGAGTGTCAATTTGATACCTGCATCATGCAGGTATTGAATTTATGCCCAATTAGTTACTGTGCAGTAACACATATGTAAGTGCCTCACTGCACAGTAACACTCTGTGTGTGGACTGACTTGCATAGCAGTCCTTCTTCTTGGATTGCCACCCATGGGCAAAAGAGCCAAAACCCTGCAGTTGACACCATCTATGAAGCCATCTATGAGATGTTAATCTCCAAGACGCTGTTTCTCCTACTTGGGCCTTTACCCTTGACTGGAAGTATCAATGAAAACACAACTGAGTCCCTGCCCCTTTCATCTCCATGCCCAAAGCCCTATAATCACTTTTGATCTGTTCAGGGTCACCCCTGACACATCTTTATTGTTAACATGAATGAGCAGCATGAGCTAGTAGAAAGAGGGCCAGATGAGTCTCAACAAACGCTCCATAATGTTTCAGATTCTGGCTTCCGACAAGCAGAAGACTTCCAAAGACAACAGTTTCCAGTGGAGGGATGCCTCTGTCTGCAACAGAAGAGTTACCACTCACCACCACATTTTATTTCCTATTGGTGGTGGGGGTCTTGATCTTACCTGTCTTTGGGGTGTATAGCTTGGCCTCACCCACCAAGACAGTGGTCTCCTCCTCTGATGAAAGGACTTTGTACTGATAGTTTACTTGATATTTGGGGTTTAGCAGTGTAGGACTGTCTGCTGCCAGAAGGTATTGACTGCCAAATTCCACCTTCCTGACTGTGCAGGTCTCCCTTGCTCTCCAATACCTTCTCTGGCTAGACTGCTTCCACAGTCTTAGAAGTCTCCATGTACATCATGTCAATGAAGTCCTTGTGTTCAGTGATACTTCTCAGCCTACACACTTCTTCCTGCAGTTCCCTTACCTGTTTCCTAAGGGAGGCACCAAAAAGCACATCTTAGATAGTACCCCTTTGCCCCTCGAACAGACCTACAGAGGTACAGGTAGAGGAAACAGTGATGATGGCTTTGGCATTACAACATTTCACGGCCATTTCACTGACTCGTCTGGTACCCCCTAGATACAAAAACAATTCTTTTTTCTCCCTTACCCTTTTACCCTTCCCAGCAATCTTACAGTAAAAAAAAAAGAGGGCTAAAACACAGATGCAGAAAACTCCCCCTGCAAATATCCCTGTTAGCCAATCTGTTTGCTAGCTCCTGATGTCACTCACTCCTTGTCTAGCTTCTATTTTACTTAATCAATAATGGAACATTACTATAGTCAAACAAACAGTACTAATCGATATAACATTTTGCAATGATTCTCAAACCACAACAGCCTACCTACTGGTGAAATTAATGGCAAATATATGTCAGTTATCAGTGTTATATTTTGAAAGTATTATTTATACCAAGTCAGCTAGAAGGTTAGATCAGTGTTGCCTGTGTTCAGATCAAAGGTGCTCAATCCTCAGACCACAGGCTAGATTGAATACTTGAATCCATGTCATCAGGCCCCTCAGGTTCCCTGTGTATCCAGAAATGTAGTAGTGAGAGAGCGGTGGTAGAGTTCATTGCTGCTCCCCTGCTGCCAAATTTCCAACATTATCCTGCCAACAAGGCCCAGCAGACCTTTGCTGGGCCTTGTTGGCAGGATAATCTGGCCCTGGGTCCTAGGTCATGCTGGGGCAAGGTGGTGCTGGCATAGGGTCACTCTGCAGCCAAGTCTGGGCATGCAGGATCAGGGCAGTGTGGCCAGAACTGATGCAGAGGGTTGTGCTGGTTTGTGGCCAGATACAGCATGTGAGGTTGGGCTGGCACATGGCTAGATCTAGCACATGAGATCACACCCATGGACTGACCCAATACAGAATTTGACCTGCAGAATGACCCCACACCACTTTTCCAGCCCACAGAGCCACAAGGTTGGGTGCTACTGGTTTAGATTTAACAAGCTACCATCTTGGTTTTTGACAAAAGGTACCAAACAAAGTGATTGGGGAAGATGACAGGCAGAACGGATAGACAAGAAAACAGTGAAATAGGAATTTTTTGTATAATCCAAGGAAATAATATGTAAATAACCCATCGACTGCAACATATTTGCCCATTCATTACAAATAATGAATACGTTATCAAAAAGTAAAAGTGCTGTCTTCTTGAAGATCAGCTAAATATGAACCATCAGTCTAAAAGTATCTGTGGAAAAAAGAAATAAAAGGAGAACAGTTGATTATAGACTGAGGTTGATGTTTCTATTCTAATCTTACTTTCTCAGTTGCACACAAAACTCTTAGTATAAAGGTCAAACTTTCTATAGGCTGAATCCCTAGACTGGTCTTTGAGTGATGGTAAATCATTTTAGCTTTGAGAAAAAGAATACTAGTCATTTAGTGGGAGGACAGGTATTCACATTATAAAATACTTTTTGGAAACTTTCTAAACAGGAATTAAATCAAAAGTACTATAAAGCTCAAATTTGGCAGGAAAACAGCCATTTGGAAGAGAGAAGCATATCACCAATGAATATTGAGTTTGTATTGTCCAATTTATGAAGGTTTGAAATTAGGATTCAGAAATAGGAAATAATGGTTTAATGTTTTAACAATAGTTTAGCAGTAATTGCACTTTTTAACAGCACCCAGTTTCCATATACCAAATAGAAATGCAAGCCATTTTCATACATGCAACTAATTTAGAATTATAGGGAATGTATAAAGGACCCAGCCTCGAACACTGCAGATTGGTTCATGTACTAAAGGAGCTCTGAAAGAGCTCTGAAACAACTCTACCAAGTGCTACCTTTCCTGTGAAACTCATGAGCTAACCTAGAAAAGGGAACATCAACAGCTCTTGCCAAACAATGGAATCCATATTCTTGAATTAGATGCTTCAGTTTCTTTCAGACCACTGTTCATCCAAAGAAAGCATTAGGCATTTAAGAAAGGGAGCCATGAAAGGGAGCCAACATGCTGATTAAGGAACCACCTAGGTAGCCAGTCGGAAATGTTGTCTTAAGCCAGGGGTGGGCAAAATGTGGCCCATGGGTCAGATGCAGCCTGCCAGGCCATTCTATCTGGCCCACGGGGCCCCTTAAAATTTAGAAAATTAATATTTATCTTCCCCTGGCTGCCTGTCGTGTGGCCCTTGATGACTTGCCAAAAGTCAGTAAGTGGCCCTCCGCCTGAAATAATTGCCTGCCCCTGTCTTAAGCCCTGCCATCTAAGGGATTCAAAACTCCTACTGTCTGCTAGAATTAGGGAGGGAGGCCATTCCTTTCCCTCAAAATAATGAGGAAGTGATGGCAACAGTCCCCTTTTATACATTATCACAATGGTTAGAGCACTCACCCAAGTTGTGGGAGACCCACCTTCAAAATACTCCTCCACCTGAGCACCTACTGTCTCATGCCTGACATTGTGCACATATGAACAAATCATACTGATTTAAAAGGTAGAAAACTTATGGTATGAAAATACCATTCTCCTGCTAGAAACTGGGAGAATACAGGCATTTATGTAGGTTTTTTTCCCCTGAAGGAAAGGATGCTGATTCCAAGAGAAAGATCTTCCTCATTTCAACAAGGAAGGTGTCTCTTTAGGAAAAGCAGGGGAGCAGGTGCTGCTAGACTTGGGTCCTGAGAAGAGGCAAGCAAGGGGGAAAGGCTCCCTGTTCTGGGGAAGGTACGGGTGGGTGGGGAGGGGGCTTTCTTCACTATTCCACTCCTCCTGGGAACTGACAGGACTGGAGTAGTAGCTCTTTCCAGTGCAGAAATTTGTAGCGGTGGAAATGAATGCTTGTACATGCCCTTAGCTGCATGCCAGCTGCTCTGTAGTAATTGTCTCTCTGTCCACCCTGTCCCATGGCAAATGGAAACTATACTGTGTGTTTTTAGCCTGATTTCATATAGGACTAATCTGACCACCTTTAGCTTTTACTTACTATGGTGTAGAAGCAGATATGCAGCTGATGCACAGTAATTTCTCCCTACTTCAGAAAAAGCTGCTGCTCCCTCATTTATATAAAGACTCACCGCCCATCTCAGACAAGGGATCCAAGTTGAATTTTCTCTTCTGTCACACAAGAGGGAGCCCAAGCCACCAGGTTTTGTCTCTTTTAAGGTATACCTTGTCCCTCCTGTTGAAGCTGTTCCATATTGCAGAATTAAAGATTCATTAGATGAGAGAGATGCAGAAAACATGTATAATTTTGTCTGGTGGCTTGGTTAGGACATTCACCTGGGAAGCCAAGTGCCATGTAATAGTTACTGACTACAAGTCACAAACAGCCCTGGCTGCAGGAAGCAGAATCCAGAGCTCACTTCTCTTAGCTGTATACCATAATCTCAGGGCTATAGAGTCACTCACTCATTCCCATTTACTTTCTGTCTTTCAATGGATCTTGATTTTTTTTCTAAATAGTAGAAAAGATTAAACAAAGGGGTAAACAATTTCCTTCCTGGAAGAATTATTAATTTGGTGGTGAAGGTATTCTGCCTGAAGATGGGAAATGTGGATTTGAGTTCCCTTATATCCAAGGCCTATACACACATCTCAGAATGCTCTACAAACTCCCTCAGTCTGCCTGGTTACAAAATAGTAGCTGTGCACAGGGAAGCCCTGATTGACCCAGATTTCTCATGGTCAGCCTTTGTCTCTCCGCAGAACAATGCGGGATTGTGAAGGAGGTGTGTTCTCCTCCCTGCATGACTGGAGTAGTAAGAAAACAGCCTGAGAAATACACTGTCTTCCAGGAAGGGTGAGAGAAGAAGGGTGCAGGAGCAAAGCATCCTGGGATGCTAGAGGATGATGCTGTGGCTTCTCCTAGAAGGGTAAATTATACAGACATTCCCTCTCTCAGAAAAACTCTCCTGAGAGTGATTTAACCCTGGTTGTTCCTAGGTTATTTTTATTCTAGAGCAGCCATTTTTATTCTGGGAGAAAAATCCTGTACACTTGTGTTTTCTCTTAGGGGAGCAGCAACTCTCTCAGGAGAAAATGCATGTCAGTACAAGGCCATAGCCTCGGTGTCATTTGAGCTTTAACCCAGCTCTCCCTGCTGGGCCATCTAGCTCAAGCCTAATACCTCTTAACTTGAGCTAGGAATATTTGGATGTGAGCAGGATGAGTTGAATTAAATACAAGGTTTGAGTTACAGCTCAAGCTAACACTGCAATGAAGCAAGCTTTTGTTAGATGTTGCCATTTAGGTAGAAAGATACACAGAGGAGAATAAAGGGAAATTCACTCTGCACTTCAATGAATAGAAACCCTGGGAGACTTTAAAAGGCTATTTTCAGATACACATCAATAGAACAACTTTGGATCCTAGTTACACCTGTGAAGCCCTACAGAAACATGACAGAAAAGACAGGGTATGTTATTTCCACTGAGGGGAAAAAATCTGAGGCTCCATTTATATATCAAGCAGAAGCAGCCAAGTTGTTTTTTTCTTTTGTGTTGCGACCTTTAAAAGTAAAATGTATATGCAGTAAACAATGAATGCATTATTTAGACCAGTACTCACTAATGAAACAGTGCTTCAATTACAATATTATTAATAGTGTGCCAACATCATATACACATTAAAAGAAATTTAAATGCCTATTTAAATAGTTTAAATAGAAGGTAGCATGGCTGTTTCTTATTAGGGTCTTTTTAATGGCTTAAGGTGTTTCTCCCCTGAAATATAATTCTGTAAGAATGGCATCACAGACTTATTGCATCTCAATGATTTGCAGAATAAATGTGATTGGATCACAAGTAAAATACCCATTTTCTCTGAATTACAAGTGCAAGAAATTCTAACTGGGTCATGAAAGACAAGTTTCTTTTATTTATTAACAATCCCATAGGGTTCCCTTTATAGGCTCCTGTGGAAATATTGGGTGTGGTGTAATAGAGGAAACATGAGGCTGTAAAGACAGT
Organism: Alligator sinensis; assembly: GCF_000455745.1. Taxonomy (NCBI): domain Eukaryota; kingdom Metazoa; phylum Chordata; order Crocodylia; family Alligatoridae; genus Alligator; species Alligator sinensis. The sequence goes on along the minus strand of NW_005842232.1, from coordinate 589,643 downwards.
TACTCAAAACAGGATGACCTGCAAATGCAGAAGAAGAGAAAAATCATTTCTGGAACACCACTAAAATTAGCCGTTGGAGAACTTCAGGACAGATTGCACTTTGGATCTGAATTCAGATCCTAAATATAGCTTTCACCTATAAAACCGATCAGTCAAAAATTCAAATCCTAAACCCACCCAGTGGTTTAGGGTTCCAAATCCAGATATTAATTCCTTGGTCAGATCTAGTGAACCTTTACCTTACAGAATTTATACACTGTATCCACTTAAAATCTAATTTGTAGTTTCTCTTTCTGAACAAAAAGCTCTTTGAGCATTACATTTTTGGCAATCAAAACACATTTACATTTAGAATTTTTAACTTTTAATTTAATCTCCTAAGCTTTAATTAAATTATTATGGCCCTAGGGAAAATACAATATATTTATCATTCATTTTGCATAGATGAAGATGAAATGGATATTTGTATGCATTATGAACCAACTAATATGAACAAAGAAACAAATAGTATTCATGTACTGCTGCGAAGTAAAAATTTCCAGTCATAGTAGAGCAACAAGGAAAATGGCAGCTTAATGAAAGAAAAGGAATCTTATGTCCAACATAAGTTCCAGAATGAAACAAATAGGATACAAATAAGAAAAATAGATACCTCACAACATGTCAAGAAACTTCTGCCTTACAACATTTAACAGCAACTCACTGTTAATAATGTGCATGGTAGCAAATTCATTTCTAATAGTGATGGTTAAGATAACGTGCATTCAGGAGGATCATATTATAAGTCTTCTCATGCAAGTTAAATTACAAGAATTAAATCAACAGAATCCAGGAACAAATCAACATAAGTCAGCTACATGCAAAATTAGAACAGAGCACTGCTCACCATACAAATAAGAACAGTAAAACAAGAACCTTCTTTAATGATCTGTTACAAAGAGTCTGAGATAATTTGACTTGGCCTTATGCAATGCTTATTTTCTGAGCACTTCAAGAAGTAGTTGTGTGCATTACTTTCCCATTGGATCCTTGAAAACTGGAAGATATTATGAATTAGACTATGATTGTCAATTTTTTTTTCTCGCAGATTTCTTCCCTTTGTTTTTTTGGCTGCTGCCCCTTTGTATGCAAAGGGAACGAATATGAATCTTCATAAGGATGTAACAATAGAGCATTCTATATAACTGAGACAGAGAAATAATATAATCTCTTATAAGAACTCTTGTGTATAAAATGTTTCTTATATTTCCACATTGTTTTTCATAAATACGTGAGAGGCGTCTTTTTAATGCGCTATTTCCTTTTCTTCTGTTCACTACCCTATTTATACTAAGTGAACTTTCCATAGTCAACTCTGACAACTCCACACCATACTTGATTCCATGAGATCCCATCTCTTATTCCACAAGGCTGAAGAACTTTGATGTTGTCTCATGGGCACAAGACTGACAGAGGCAAGAAACGGAAGGCAATTGTAAGATATATATTGAATGTATTCACCATAAGGACCTCTTGTTTCGGTTGTCTCCTATGTCTTCTCAGGTCCAGATTCTTGTTACTGACTACTCAGTGGGCAGTTTATCTGGGCGCAATTTACTCTTAAGTAAAGTACTCGAGAGTAAACACTCCCAGGCACATGTCTTCATGTGCAGGGACATGGGAGCAGAATTGCTGTTTCTAGCAGCAGACTGCTTCCACTCCCTGCAGCCCGGCAACAAGCCCCTGCAGTAGCCATGGGGAGCACTAGGCTCCCCTTGGGTGCTAGCCTAAGGGCCAGAAGACAGCTGTCTCCTGGCAGGGGCTGGGATATTGCTCCCTGCTCCTGGGACCTTCTTGCTCCTGGGGTAGGCTCTGCCACTGGAACCTGGGTGGGTACAATGTCCCCCTGCCCTGGCAGCAAGGAGCTCCCAGACCCCACTCTGTGATCATGGGGCCAGGGCTAGGAGATCCTTATGTTCCAGCCTTAGTCCCATGGTTGTGGGCCTGGGCTCAGAGATCCCTGCAATTGGCCCTGCAATAAGGATCTCCCAGCCCCAGCCCCACAATCGCAGAGCAGGGACTGGAAACTTCCTGCTGCTGGGACAGGGATATTGTCCCCACCCAGGCTCTGGTGGGAGAGCCCATCCCAGCAGCAGGCAGCTCCTGGGGGCAGGGAGCAATCTCTCCCCCTGCTGCCCGGCTGACAAGGATCAAATTTGCTCTAAGTCAGGCATCTACATGTGCGCTCCTGTGCAGTTACTAATCACAAATAAATTTGCTACTTGCATTTGCAGGTAGCAAATTTACTCATGATTAAAGACAATTACTGTGCAGCAAATATCTGCACATGTAGATGCAGACGCTTACTGTGCAGTAAATAGCTCTACTGTGCAGTACAGCATCTCATATAGACACACCCAGTGTGAATACCATACTCTGCCAGCAGTCTCACTGGAATATTTGTGAGGGAAGGTACTGCTCAATGTATAATCTGGTCTGATTTTCAGATTACAGTTCCTTTGAACTACTTATATCTCATGTAGGAACCAGTATTATTCAACCTATCATTCTTCTGGTTAGAAGGAAAAAATGCCTTTCTGCTTTCAAAATGCTTCCTTTGTTCTAGAGCTAGACACTTATGGCTTTCTTTACTGAAGTAGTTCTTAACCTTAGTGATCCACCCTTTCTGAGAAAGAGTTTTATTTTACAGTTCCCAGATTCTTGTAAACTGTTTCTGGTCTTCACTTGTGTTTTAATAGTCTTATTTTTATCTCTTTAATTCTGGGCAGTAACAGTTTGTGGTGGTTCTTCTGAGGCAATTTAAGCCTTTCCTTTATAGTGGACGTAAAACATGACTGATTGTATGTATTAGTTGGGGAATAGCACAGGGATTCCAGGAAGAATGAAGGTGGACAGTAGGGCTGTGCAAAGCTTCGGTTGCTGATTCAATTCAGTAGAGATTTAGCCCAATTCAGCAGATGAATCTCCAAATCCAAATTGAATCAGGAAACCCTTTAATGTTTCCAAATCAAATTGGAACACTCCAATTGATTCAAAGAGATTCGGAGTGATTTGATGATTCGGACATTGACACAGCTTTAAATGTTTTTCCTATATACCTCAAGGTACCAGGTGGCTCATGAATGCTGAGATGGTGGGGCGGATGGGGCATCCCACAGGAGCACAGAGGGGGGGTCCCCAGTGCGCTCAGCAGCGGACCTGGAAGTGGACTAGAAGCACTTCTGGTCCACTTCCAGGTCTGCCATGGAGCATGCGGGGGACCCTCCTCCCGCCCCGCGGCTCAGCACCTGGTACCTCTTGGGTCTGGGGGGAGGGCATCTGCGGTCCCCCCCATGGCCAATTGCCAAGCCAGAGGGACATCGGGGGGAGTTCTCCACCAAGCATGCAGGCCCCCCACCCCCATCCTGTGGGACGCTCCATCTGCCTCACCATTGCAGCGTTCACAAGCAATACCTGGTACCTCAAGGTATGTAGAAAAAACATTTAAAGCTGTGTCTATGGCTGAATTGCTGATTCTCCAAATCAGCATCGAATCTTCAGATTCAAATTCTGCTGAATCAAATCACGCCAGTGATCTGAATAAATGAATTGAATTACTGTCCCCTGATTTGGGCTGAATCTGAATCGAATGCGGCCCATTTTGTACCCCCCTAGTAGACAGCCAAACTTCCTCTTTAGATTCCAAGGCAGCACATGATGCACCAGCAAAACCTTTATTCCTTCAAAGCAAGATACATGCCCCTTCCTGTACCAGACCAGCTCTTTCAACTGGTGCCCAGTGAAGACAGGATTCCTAATGTGTAGTGCCCCCTTCCCCATCCACTTTTGCTGCTGCCACCAGCAGCACTTGGTGAGAAGAGTGTCTTTGCTTCTCAGTGGAATCATGCCCACCTCTTATGCCGGGGCAGAGTAGAGGAGCAACGTTTATCTGTGCCGTTTCATTCCATCCAAACTCCATGATTTCAGTGCTTTTTGTGAAGGCTCAAGCAGCCCATATAATTTAAAAGCTCATGCTTATTTAGATACTACCACTGAATCTAGTAACATATATGTAGTCATGACTATCTATTCTAATCAGGCTTCCTGCCATTGACTTGAGTCAAAAAACAAATGTTTAGACCTACTGGAATTAAATTCTGGGAAAAGGCATGTAGGTCTCATTTAGTGTTAAACAGGTTAGCAGGGAGAAGGTGTTATTCTGTTAACAGAAACAACTACATGGTCAGAGATTCACAGATAGGCTTTCTATTCTTCACAGTTTGCTTATTGCTCTAATTTATTTTAAAGGAGACATTAATATCATAAAAGTCGTCAGAATCAATTAATCATAATACAATAGTTACTGTATGTCTTGAACTACAAGGCATAACTCTCTCCTCGGCCATAGGAGAAGGAAGTGGCATAACAAGTTTTCTAACTGCTAGTGCCTACAGTTATATATGTCTCGCATAGATTTCATAGACATTAGGGCTGGAAGGCACCTCGGAAGATCATCGAGTCCAGCCCCCTGCCCAAAGGGCAGGAAGTCAGCTGGGGTCATAGGATCCCAGCAAGATAAGCATCCAGTTTCATCTTGAAGGTGTTCAATGAAGGCGCTTGAACCACCTCCGGTGGCAGGCTGTTCCAGACCTTGGGGGCTCGGACAGTAAAGAAATTCTTCCTTATGTCCAGCCTGAAACGATCTTGAAGTAGTTTGTGACCATTCGACCTCGTCATCCCTAGGGGCGCTCTGGTGAACAAACATTCCCCCAGATACCGGTGGTCACCCCTGATAAACTTGTAGGTGGCCATCAGATCACCCCTGAGCCTGTGCTTTTCCAGGCTAAAGAGCCCCAGGGCTCTCAGCCTGTCATCGTAGGGTCTGCTTCCCTGACCTCTGATCATGCGCATGGCTCTTCTCTGGACTCTCTCAAGCTTCTCCACATCCTTTTTGAATTGTGGAGCCCAAAACTGGACACAGTACTGCAGCTGCGGCCTCACTAAGGCTGAGTACAGGGGGAGAATGACGTCCCGGGATTTGCTTGAGAAGCATCTATGGATGCAAGCCAGCGTTTGCTTTGTTTTGTGTGTGCTTTGGCACCACTGAATTATGTTCCCGCTAAATTGCAGCTTCTTTGCACGGTGGAGTTTTCTGCTGCAGAGAAAAGCCCCTGTGCAAAAGAATTCCCGCCAATTTGTAGCTTTCTTTGCAGGGTGCATTTCTTTGTTGCAGCACAGAAATGCTCGTTGCAAAGAGTTCCCGCCATTTGTATGCTAATT
>NW_005842232.1:553805-583758 GCF_000455745.1 Alligator sinensis | reverse complement strand
AAAGTCAGCATTAAGGGAGGGCAGGGGATCACCCTCACCCGGACTTCCCGGCCCTGTAGCGGGCATGGGCGTCCCATGGGACTGATGAAAGACTGACGCAAAGTACCTATTTAATAGGTTGGCTTTTTCCTGGGCGTCAGTTGTCAGTTGCCCCATCTGGCTCAGCAGGGGTCCAATGTTGCCCCTGCTTTTCCTCCGGCTCCCCACATATCTGAAAAAGGACTTTTTATTGTCCTTGATGCTCAAAGCTAGCTGGAGTTCAGTTGCAGCCTTGGTTTTCCTGGTCTGCTCCCTACAGGACCGGACCAGTGCAGAATAATCCTCCTTGGAGGTGACTCCCATCCTCCATCCTTTGTAGGCCTTTCTTTTTAGCCTCAGGAGGTCTGCTAGTGCCTACAGTTATATATGTCTCTCGCTCAGCTGTGGCTAATTACTGCCAGCTAGTTGGACAAAAGCAGAAAGCAATGCTTTCCCCTTGTCAAAAATCTCTCAACCATGAACCATAAATGTGAACATCAGCAGCAGCATCTAACATACTGATGTCACATTTACTGGGGGAAAAGAAACAGGATTTACTGTACATTAGTTTTGTCCAAATAATTGGATGGAGCTAAATTTGTCATAGATATTGCCTTGAGGGCTATGCTCCGATATGGCACATCTCTTTTCATGACCCTTGATTATCCCCATTCTTACCATCCTATTTCAGTGGTGTAACATGTTCAACTTAACACTTACTAAGAACCGTTAAAACTCAAGCAGATGCGCATCAAGCAGTAGCAAGTACCCTCTTAGTGTTGCAAAATTATTCCCTTTAAGGCAAGGATTATGTCCTGAACACATGCTAGCTTTAATAGGTCACTACATCCCAATAATTTGCAGCTGTTGCAAGTGAACATGTGACACCACCCTCACATGTACTTATTTTAATACATTACAACATTCCAATGATTTACAACTGTTCCAAGTGAACGTGTGACAAGGCCCTTAAGTTTGTCACCGATAATTAGTTATTGTTCAAGGACTGCCAAATCAGTACAAGTAGGAAATACCCGATCTGTCAATGTGTCTATGACTGCAATACGGTGGTGCACAACTCCATCAGTATGCCACATTAAACCTGAACAGATTTTTTACTGTGATAAGGATACTAGGTAAGCTAAATGCAAAACTGAAAGAAGAAAAAACACATGGAAAGAAACCAACAGAATTTAGCATTAAACTGATTGTTTTATTGGCAAAAACATTTGTCTGAGTTTTGTGTCAGATTTTGTAAGTAACCACAGAAAACAAATTTTAAATTCACACATTCAGACATGTGCACTGGAGGGTCACTCATATTACTTCATGAGTATCTGAAAAAGATCTTGGAACGATCATGGACGGTTCTAAGAAAAAAAATCAGCCCAATGATCAGCATCAGTCAAAAAGGCAAACCAAAAAATATTATGATGTATATGTTACTGGTATGTCCACACCATGAACACTGGGTGCAGTTATGCCCCCCCCCCCCATGAACACTGGGGGCAGTTATGCCCCCCCCCCCCCAAGAAGATTTAGTAAAACTAAAAAGGGTACAGAAAGGGTCAATATGGATGATCACGGTTATGAAGAGGTTCTATACATGGAGAGGCTAAACAGGCTAGGACTTTTCACCTTAGAGAAAAGATGATTGAAGAGGGATATGATAAAGTAAAATAAATTGACTATTTATTATCTCTCCCAATATTAGAACTAAGGGACATCAAATAGAATGATTAGGTAGTCATTTTAAAAGAAACAAAATTAAGTTACTTTTCAGACATTGTATTTTACCTGCTATGTTACAATGCTACAGTAAGAGACAAAACACGTTATTTTGCCTCTTATTGTTATTATGTCTTTGATCGCAAGCTGCGCTGAGCCTTTGCCAGGAAGGAAGAATATAACATTAATAAACAAACAAATAAACAAACTTCTGGAATTTATTGCTACAAGATATTGTAGAGGCTGATAATTTAACCAGGATAAAAAAACCCCAAACGAACGACAAATTCATGCAGGGTATATCCATCAGTGTCCATCGCTGCACAAATGTCCTTTGTCTTAGTATCCATTCTCCTGCCACAGTGAGAGACAGGAGACTGGGCTAGTTGGACCTGTATTCTGATTCTGTGTGACTGCTGTTATGTTCTTATCAACTGAACATGACATATTTGCTCAGACAAACCTTAGCATCATCAAGGGTCTACCCAAGCCTCATACCAGTTTTTGCAGCTACCACCACACAAGGGAGTTATGTTGTCAACACTATATCCAGTCATCTTTGACTCCCCAACCCAAACACCCAGGTATCTATTGATAAGTGGCTAACCTCATACTAAACAACATAAGGTGAATGTAATGATTAGCTGCTGCTAAATTAATTAAAAGACAGGAATCTGACAAAAACACAATCCATCACAGATATTCCAAAAAGAAAAAGAAGTTACATTAGCTAAACAAATCACTTACTTTATTTACTTAGGGCCAGATCTTAATCTACATATCAAGTGCCTAAAGAGGGTTTAAGTAGAAGCTATTCAGGTCAGCCAGCTAAGTGTCCTATTCATGCTCTTTAACAATTCAAATTGGTCTGGGAGGTGCCTAAGCTCTGCTTAAGTCCCCAGTTCCCCAGATCACTACTGAATGAACCTCCTAGTTGTCTCCACTCCATCAATCAGGTTTGTCTCCCTGAGGTGCCGGTGCCTGAATTTTTAATTGGTACCTTAGTGATCAATTTGGATTTGTCCTTTTGTTCTGGTAGCAAATGTAACAAAAATAGGCATGTATATGACTATATGGCAACTACTCCAAATACTGGATCATTTACTCTGTGCATGGAGACACAATCTCCCTCTCTTTCTCCTTTTGTATAATAGTTCTTAGTGTAATGTCTCTTTTCCCTTCTTGCACATATTTAACGGTTTTATAGTAATGCTGATCTGATTGACTTCACTTTCACAAAGGTGTCATTCTAATATCAATGGATGTACTCATTTATGCAGGTATACGGATCGTGCTGTGTTGAGTGAAATTATAATCAAAGCATTTTCATTCTGGAAGGAAATATCTTAAATAGCAAGACAAATCTTAAAGCAGTGGAGCCAACCAAATTTGTTGTGACAGAAAATCAAGAAAAAAAGCATTAAAACTGCAGTGATTCTATTTTAAACTTTGTGAAGGTTCAGGTTGAATTTCAATTGTGTAAGGCTGGCCAAATTTGAATGATGTAAGATAAAGTTAACTTTAATTGTGGGTTTCTAAGCTTTCCCAATGTTGTAATTTCATGGTGTTGGCTGTTGTCAGAGCAGTAAGAGTTAAAAATAACATACAAAAAACAGGGTCAATGATGAGTACTAGAGTATAATGGACACTTCAAACTGTGTTGTAAATGGTACTTACATTTTGAAAATCTTATTCCATTTTGTAAAGAAGATTATGAAAGAAAACAGGGACATCAATAGTTTTCTATAAATTCTTTTTTAGTCTGGATTTTCCTGACCTACCAAAACATAGTGCATATTTTGTTCTGCTCGTGCTGACAAGAGCCTCACTCATGGGTATCATGCAGTATTTATACACTCACACTTTAAGTTCCTGACCCTTATGAATTAATTTGACGCTCTGCATAATAACAGCGGTCATAACAAACTAATTTGGTATGCATATGGAACTAACTTCCATTCCCAAAGGTGTTCTGTCATTCAGCAGAAATGGAGCATTGCCTAATAGATACCTAAAATAAAATGGTATCATATAATCTGTAAGAATGATTAACTGTACAATACAATAGATTTTTTTACTGAATTGTAGCCAGAATATTTCATTTCCCTTCATCCACAAGTAATAGGAGGAAGGGTTCAAATTCTTCAACATTGGTGCATTCAGTTTCAATGTTAACATGTTTTTAATCTGATAAATCCTAGGTCAGAGAAAACCATTTAGTTGTGATGCAGCCAAAATAAACCAAAAATGCTATTTGTTACCCAGAAGAAGGAATTAAGGTAAATAGAAACTCTGTTAGCTGTACAGACACTAAATTTGCTGAAGATTTGCATCTTTAAGGGTCTTGTATGAAAATTTCAATGGAATAAATGGGCCCACGGAGTCAGAAGTGCTACTTTATCACTGTAAAACAGTAAAATGTTAAACACAATTTGGGATTTTCAGTCATTGGGATCTTTGTCTCTTGGTCTCATGGCAAACTCAGTGGAAAACTGATGGCAAAGTTTGGAAATCTATTGAACAGGAAATACAAGAAAAAGCCAAAACAAAGGATTTTAAAATGGAAATTGAGTGGTAATCAAGACAAATCTAATCAGAGAGGCACAGGACATTGTTTGGATATATCCACATGGCAGTGTCATGCAGAGACACACAAGCTAGTTCTTTAAGAAGGGGTGATAGGTGGCCCCCGTATCAAGAGCCCCTACTTGGCCTGTCAATTTTACTTCAGGTGGAATGTTGCACTGAGACATCTTTGATGCTTCTGGTACCTGAGCTAGCTCATGCAAAACTAGCTTGGTCATCTCTATATGGCTATATTGTACTATGCAGACATATCCTGACTGTCTTCTATTCTGTCAGTCTTTTTTAGTATGGCATTTCAAACCAATCATTAACAATCAGTAGCATAATTAAAGGGAGGAATGACCAATGCACCAGCTTTGGGCACTGACACAGGGGAACAGGCACAAAAATAGCAGCCACCATACCCGCTGCTGCCACTGAAGCGTACAGATGCTTGCACCATCCCATGCTGCATAGGAGCTGAACATGGAACATGAATCATGTGTCAAGACTACTTTCATTTCTGATTTAGTTCAAGGTGTTGGAAGTGATCTAAGGGTGGCGTTACGCACGACAATTTTGATGTGTTTAAGTTAGCTGGCACTGAAGTTAAAATGTTGTCCAAGCAGCCACACATTAAGGGTTAATACCCTGACTGCACTACTCAGACTTGCCACTAGAAGTGATCGGGGGCATGACTAGGAGTTGCAAAGCTCCCCCTGCTCCCCAGCTCTCCATCAGCAAATTATTCCTCCTTCCCCCACCTCTCCCCAGCCCCTGGAGCTCACCTTCGTCTCCTACCAGTGCTCTTCCCTAGCTCCTGGCTCCCTACCCACATGTAGCTGCCAGCACTGTACAGGGGGCAAGGGAAGCCGTGGTTTTGCTCCAGAAGCTCTGCAGAAACTGGGCTTATTCCAGCAGCAGTAACAGACAGGTGGGCTGCCCTCCCTGCTACCTCAGGGAGCAGGCAGAGAAGGGAAACCCATTTGCTGATGCTTCTCTCCAGGCCAGCCACTGCTGAGCCCCTAGAGCAGGGCATGAGGGGAGGAGATATGCCTCTGAGTGCAAAGGGGAAAGGGGGAAATTTGTACCTTCTTTGGGATTCGCCTGGCTGCCAGCTCTACCCAGCTGACACCCTGGGGTAGTAATGCTCCAGCGGACAGGTTGTCCATGTGGTGGGGGCTGGGAGCAATGCATCCTGGGATTTTGAAGGACAACTATCAACTCATGTTGCCTCCATGGAGCAATCTAATTTTACTGTAACATAAGCTGCCTAAAATGAGCTAGAGATAGTCCTTGTCCAAAGAGGAATATCCCTGAAACACTCAAAGCACACCTAGCTCATCTTTTCTGGCCTTAATGTGTGGATACTCCCTGTCTTAAGAGCCCTTAACATGGGGGATAGGTAACAGGTAACAATACCCTTAAAAGCTCTGAATAGCTATAAGTTTCATGTGAGAAACTGTTACTCTGCACCTATTCTTGCACCAGTTAAGGTTAGTCTGCAAGCACTTACTTTCAGAAATTTAAGTGTAAACACTACAGTCTAGATCATATTATGCCTCTAAGACATATAAGTAGCACTTAAGCAAATTTTGGGTACCTAAGGCTCTAATTGTGACTCTCTGTTACCCTGCTTGAATGCCTTGAAAACTGTTAATACATCTACTTTAATATCCATGCCTTTATCTTTTCCTTAAATGCTTAAATTACCACAAAACAAAAAAAACCCAAATCCAAGAAGGATGGTGCAGCCCCTTTTTACCCAATAGACTCATGGCTCCATGATTCTCCTGAGATGTGGGAGATCAGGGCTCTTGGTCCCACTCAACCTGAGGAGAACTGAACCCAGATCTCCTACTTTTCAAGACAAAAGTTTTCTCTGCACCAAGCTATGGGCAAGGCAGGTCTGAGGCTGCCATCTACGCTTCCTATTGAAGCTGGGCTTTTGTGCAAAATAGAAAGCAAGTCAGTCAGGAGGGGAACAAGTAACAGGGTTTCTAACTTAGTGGGGTAGACAGTCCCCCCACTTGGAGTAAAGGAACTTGGAGGTTTTGCTATCTGCTATTTAATTATAAAAGCATTTGAAGTAAGGGTCACTGCTCCTGGCTTGCTTCCTCCTGCAAGAGTGCTAAACTTACTTGGCTGGATTCAAGCTCCACCTTAGTTGCTCTCCTTCTAGGCCCATGGCTTCTACATTTTTTTCTGCCCAGTGACCCAGCTTCAACAAAAGGGAAGAATTGGGTCCTCAGCAGGATACTTTCATAGGAAGCAGAAGACACCAATTGAAATCCCCTCAGGCTGAGCAAGGTCAAGAACCTGAGGGTCCCATTTCCTGGACGAGGAGACTAACCATTAGTCTAGCAGGCAAAACATTGGTAGGCTTCCCTCCTCCTGGTGCTGTAGATCCTGAAAGCGTAGTGATGTACATTGTGCAGGCCAGAGTCAAACACTTGCAGGGTTCACACCCCCCCACCAGTGTGTTTTCTGTTGGCTCCTTGCTGGCATCTCCCATGCTTATCTGTTCTGTAGGTGCATACAGCTTCCCATTGAGAGAATGAGATTTCAGTGTGCCTTGCCAGGTGAAAAAAGACCACTCTTCTAAGACACTCATCTACTGGGAAAGTGACTACTCAGGCTTAAACAAGTAGTAAGCAGCACAGAATCTGGGCCTGTAGGCCTCGTAGTACAGCTGCTTTAATTGAGAATATCTTCTTTCGGTCTTCTTGGCAAAGTAATAGCAGCCATAAAAGATAGTAAAATGACAAGTGCCCCTGTCCTTTTGCATTCCTATATGCCATACATGTAAGCCTGTTCTAGTTCTTCTGTGCAGTGACTCTATCATGGCTTGCTTTTAAGTGGTTTGTTTTGTTGTACTCTTATTCCCTCACGTACAGTACATTAGTGGGAAACGTACTCAGTGGTTTTCTCGGGATTTCCCTTGGGTTAGAGTTATGTCTTCCAGTGTTTGAATTACAAGTACAATATAGCTGAATTTGATTTTATACTGACCTTGATTCTCAGATCCTTCATATGGCAAAGCTCTTATTCACTTCAAGAGGAGTTTTATCTAAGTAATGATAGGGACAAACAAGCAACTACCTGTGAGGTAAAAAGGGGTAGATCATGCATCAGGTGCTCCGTGGTAAGTATCTCTGTGCAGACTCTTACTCCACTGCAAGTGGAAGATAAACCAGAGTAAATTCACTTTCAATGAAAGAAGGACAAGGTACTGCAGGGTCAGCTGCCACTTGCCACCAGGTATGGCATGCAGACAAATACCACAGAGCAAACGATAGGTGGTAAAGCCTCCTTCCTTTGCTCTGAGGCTAACTGATTGTATGGCCATACTCTAAGGAGCTCAAGATTGCCTCATGTAGACTAATTTCTCTGTATATGCTTCCCACTGATATTTTTTCCTGTTACCTACTCCTTGCTCAACAATATAGTTCAGCATGAAAAGACTCTGTTTATCTTTTTCTCTCTTTAGTATCTGAAGGATAGTAGAGCATCTACTAATTAAACCCTGTTCTTATTCTGCTCACGGCTATTAGCCTAAGAATGAATTATAATGAAATTCCTTTTTTTTCTATTCTCATTATAATCATTATTTTAAGAATGAGGTTTGTAATCTTGTTTACATTTCATGGAAGTCAGCAGCATGATATTTCTGCTGCCCATACAGACTCATTTGATTGACTGGTTATTCATATTCTCCTTTGTAAAGCCATGGCAACCAGGGAGAAAAAAAATGAAATGTGTAGGACTAGCTAATCCAAATATGCAATACCAAAAAGGTTAAGGATAGCAGCAGACTCTGATTCACATATTTTATACTGGCTAGTCAAATTCTGATAATTCATCCTTAAGACAATGATTACAAATCCATCTCATCCATCTTAAGAGCTCTGATCATCAATTACTTCATCTTGCGTGATTCCTGGTTCTGCATGACTTGAAGGTAGGAAGGGGTTGGAGTGGAAGCTGTCTGCATGAACAAAACCTGAGAAAACAAGATATGATTAGCTTGGAAAAGAGGAGATTAAGGAGATCTGATAGCCATTTTCAGATATTTGAAAGACTGACATAAAGACCTGTTTGCCTTTGCTACAGAGGACAAGACATGAGGCAGTGGTTTTATACTGTAGGAAAGCAGATTTAAATAAAAACCCAAAACAAGAAAGAAAAACATTTTTGGGACACAAGAACAAGCTGCCCAGGGAAGTTGTGGCATCTCCTTCACTTCACTTCTCCTTGACCACAAGATGAACATGAGCTGCCAATGCGATACTGCAGCTGGCAAAGCAAACAAAAATCTGGCTTGCATCTACCAATGCATCTCGAGCAAGACCCAGGATGTCATCCTCCCATTGTATTTGGACTTGGTGAGGCTGAAGCTGGAGTATTGCATCCAGTTCTGCTCTCCACAATTCAGGAAGGATGTGGAGAAGCTTGAAAGGGTCCAGAGGGGAGCCACATGCATGTTCAGACAGCAAGAGAACAGGCCTTTTGAAGAGCGGCTGTGAGCTTTGGGACTCTTCAGACTGGAAAAGCCCAGGCTCAGGGGGGACCTGGTGACTGCCTATAAGTACATAAGGGGTGTACATCAGGTTCTGGGGGAATGCCTGTTCACCAGAGCACCCCAAGGGATGACAAGGTCCAATGGTCACAAACTCCTGCAAGATTGTTTTAGGCTGGGCATAAGGAAAAACTTCTTTACTGTCCAAGCCCCGAAGGCCTGGAACAGTCTCCCCACAGAGATGGTGCAAGCACCAACTCCAGACAATTTTAAGAAACATGTTTTGGACTTTAAAAAAAATTTAAGTCCATTTTTTGGACTTTTTTATCTTACTGGGATCCTTTGACCCTAGCTGACTTCCTTTCCCTTGGTCAGGAAGCTGGACCTGATGATCTTACAAGGTCCCTTCCAGCCCTGATGTCTATGAAATCTATGGTTGTTATTTAGTAGATGATGGACAGGTATTTGTCTGGAATGGTTTAGGAATAGCATATCTTGCATTTGTGCAAGGCATCAGACTAAATTATCCTTCTTGAGGTCCCTCCCAGCTCAATGATTCTGTTCTATGGTGTGACTTATCCATACTACCCCAATGAGCCTTCCAAGTGCATTGACATAAGACACTGATTGAAAATGGGGAGGAGTTTGAGAAAAAAATAAAAGGCAATAGAGCCATGCAAGATATAAAAAAGAGCCGGTTTATGAAAAAGAAATGCTAATATGAACTCAAGTATCATTATTTCCCCAAAATATAAACTTCTGTGAACTGTACAGGTTCTTTTTTGTGCGATTAAGATACTGGAGTGGGACTTAAGTGTTCTGAGCTAAATTCTCAGCTCTGCCATACATTTCCATAACAAGGTAGTCAATCTCTTTGTACATCAGTAAAATAGGGGCTAGCCTATTTAGACTATTAGTTCTACAGGGCAGGGACTATCTCATATTCTATGTTTGTACGCCACCTAGCACAAGAGAGATTCACTCCTGACTACAGCCTTCAGAGACTAAGGTAATAATGAAAATAATAAACCATGTTATCCACTTTCTTGGAATTTATGTAGTTGTCTACTTGAGCATGGTCATATGAGCATGGACATGTGCTGGGAAATCCCAGTATTAAAAAAAAGTGCACTGAAAAAAGTAACATGGCTCACAGGGCAGCAGCGTGCACCACCCGAAATCAGAGCCTGGCCAACCAGAGCCACACTCTGGCTGCCAGCCAGGCTCTGTGCACCCGGATCCCCACTGTTGGTGCCCCAGGAGGCCCCCAGGACCCCAGGTAAAGCTGCTGGGGCCAGGCCAGATGCTCCTTTATCCCACCCAGGGCAATTTACCCCACGCTGGAGCGCAGAGGTATTCCCCAGGGGCAACTAGCATCAGCACAAATATGTGCTGCTGCTAGCTGCCCCTGGGGAAATGCACGTGCATGTTCATCTGGACATGCCCCATGAGTGCAAAGAGGATACAAGTGCTACCACATGATAACTAATGTTTTATACCCATTTTGTATAAGTGATACCAGGCACTCTCTTTCCGGTCAGTGGGGACTGGATTAGATCTTAAACTACATTTTGGGTATCAGGTCCCAAAAATGTAATAAAGACTAATGCATTAGTTCATTATCTCACCAAACTCCTGCTCATTTTAATTATTATTTATACATGCTTATACATTTAGAAGAGATATCAGGTATTCATTTTAATGCAATCAATTCTATTAAAAAGCTTCCAGCATCAGATGTTTTAAAATGATACCTAGCTTGTGTGGAATATTCAAAATATTCCAAAAGCACCTCAACCACAGACTTGTCATAAGAGCATAGACTTTATCTGGAAAAAGTATTGTTGTGACCCCTCTATACTATAATTCTGCATTTATTTCAAGGATAACACATTAAGAAACCAATAGTGATGAAGTCTTCTTTACTTTCAGATCCATATCACAAATGGTAGGGATGTATATTGTATATTTATATGTACATACAAAAACAGACAAAAAAATCAAGATCTAAAGTCCATGTTACATTCAGTGTCTTGCACTTGTTTAATAGAATGTGTTGAGCTCATCTAGGTACTATTTAGTAATTCAATTTCATTAACCTAGCATAACAACAAGTCTAGTGTTTCATGTAGAAATACTGTTTCCTGCATTAAATCCCAGCATGTTATGGGCACATATGAGCACATACATGCATATAAAAAAAGGAATACCTAATGTTTTTGAAGGAAAAGCTCAAAAGGTATATTAACTGTACAGCTCATGTTAATATTGTGATTTCCCATTAGATTCTAGTACAAGTGTATCTGATCTCAGTTAATATATTTAGTCCCTTTGGATTCCTAGGATGAATTCTCATAATTGAAAAAATGCATATGAGCTGAACAACAAATAGCAAGGGCAGGTACTGTCATTTTCATATTTCTTTAGCGTGGAGACTATTTCATTAAACACAGAACAGGGGCTCAAGTCATATCCAGATGGCTGATCTCTATAATCCAGCTATTCAGCTCATCCATCTCCTTACACAGGCAAGCAGTCAATAGCATGACATGAGCGTTTGAGTCCCAGCGTAAAGGATATAAAATATTGACATTTAAGGGACTTGTTCACAAATCTTTTTCGAATAATTTTGTGAATTATTGCTGAGCATTGATACGAATGGCAGAAGTTTGGCAGCACATGAGCATTTATAGTGGAGACAAGTCTGTTCCTGTCAATTACTAATTAACTAGTATAAAATGGAAACTTAGTCACATGCAGAATTTAGTAATAAGATTACCCACACTTAAAGAGCTAGCAATTCTTTTCCCAATTAGTTTTAAAGACAATAACATTTTTTACCTACCACTACAAAAAGCACTACTCAACTTTTTGATGTGTAATTAGAATGAAGATGTGTAGCACAGCAATAATAATCTCTCTTATGCCAAATAACAACAATGGAGACAAGGAAGCTCAGGAGAATGAAAAATAAAGTTCTTTAAATGCTTTCTTGGTTTCCAAGTCATTCCATATGTCTCCAACAACCTTTTTCATTCTCCATTGACTTGGACAACGGGGTGAAAAGCACCCTGTTTAAATTTGCAGACGACACCAAGATTTGGGGTGAGGTGGGCATGCTAGAAGGGAAGGATAGATTACAGCAGGACCTAGACAGGTTACAAGGGTGGGCAAATGAAAATAGGATGGGATTCAATACTGACAAGTGCAGGGTGCTGCACTTAGGCAGTAGGAACCAGCAGCATAACTATAGGCTGGGGAACTCCCTTCTTGAAAGCACAGTGGCAGAAAGAGATCTTGGAGTCATTATTGATTCCAAGATGAACATGGGCCAACAATGTGAGGACATGGTCAGTAGGGCTAACCGTACCTTGTCGTGCATCCACAGATGCATCTCAAGCAGGGCCAAGGAGGTGATCCTCCCCCTCTATGCGACACTGGTCAGGCCACAGTAGAGTACTGTGTCCAGTTCTGGGCGCCACACTTCAGGAGGGATGTGGACAGCATCGAGAGAGTCCAGAGGAGGGCCACTCACATGATCTGGGGACAGCAGGGCAGGTCCTATGAGGAGAGGCTATAGAACCTTAACCTGTTCAGCCTTCACAAGAGAAAGCTGAGGGGGAACCTGGTGGTTGTCTATAAACTTACTAGGGGGGACCAGCGGGGATTGGGAGAGACCTGTTCCCCCCTGAGCGCCTCCCGGAGTAACAAGGAATAACAGCCATAAGTTGCTAGAGAGTAGGTTTAGACTAGACATTAGAAGGCACTACTACACAGTCAGGATGACTAGGATCTGGAATCAACTTCCAAGGGAAGTGGTGCTGGCTCCTACCCTGGGGGTCTTTAAGAGGAGACTTGACATTTACCTAGCTGGGGTCATTTGAGCCCAGTTTTCTCTCCTGCCCAGGGCAGGGGGTCAGACTAGAAGATCGACAAGGTCCCTTCTGACGCTATATCTATGAACCTATTAATCTATTTGCTCTTTTCTGGAGAAGCATCAGGACCAAAACAAGTGTTGCAGACTCGGAGGTACTTTCTAGATTCACTGGTATAAGTGGAACTATATTCACCTAAGCTTCCCTGGCTTTCTGGGAAAAGTCTGGCAAGTCTTAAAAATCAATGGGAATCCTCATGGGAATTAACATTTGTAACATTATGTAAAAGATACATGTTCCACAATAATCTCACTTATCCACCTGAAGTCCGACTGTTTTTAATGAATGGATGGAGTCAAATAAGTGCAGCAAGTCTGTGATCAAATAATGAATCACAGAAGCACAGTGTAACAAGAAGTCCCTTCTTGCCTGCAGCCCCCATTTTGTGCATTTCTTTTTTCTTCTGAGTATTGGCAGAGACCTAGCACATTCACAGCATGGGTGTGGCAAGGCTCAGAGCAAGCCAGAAAGCTGAAGTGGCTTTCTGTAGGAGAAAACTACAAACTACATCTATATATCAACTGAGCTAAGTGTCACAAAAGAAAATAAAAGAAGTAAAATATCCACTTTAAAGCAAAGCCTGTAAGAGACAAGACAAACCACAGTACCTTGAAAACATGACTGTAAATATATCCTGGTGAACACATTCCCACTTTGATTAAAACCTATTTCCCAAAGCAAACTTCCCATATCTGCCTAAAGTTTATGCTAAATCAGTCTACTGCATCCAACATAACTCACTTACTCTCCCCAGTGTTTGATCCTTACTACCTCACAGTACATTTTTATATTTCATCGGTCTCCTCTTTACCCTGGCATTCAGTATTTTATATTTTATACCTTTTAACTTTTAACAAATGTATTTTTCTTTAAAGTAAAATCATACCTTGTATTACTAGAACTATTATTGAAAAATACATTGGAAATGTAATCACTGGAATTGTATTGCTGTACTGGACTGGTCCCCCTGAGTGAATGCAAGTATGTATGAATTAGTAGATAATTGAAGACAAAGCAAGAACCTCTGGTTAATTGACAATAGCCTAGCCAGAGGAATTTACCATTACAAAACTTTACTCTGCAAACCATTTTAGGCTAATCAAACCAAGGTACTGACTCCTGGAATGTAGTACCTACCCTAGTGACTATTCCTGCAACCCTTAACAATACCATTGTTAAATTAATCAAAATCACAAACTGCCTCCCAAAACTGCACGTACTGGCAGGCAGAGACCCCTGTGACTAACAGCCATCATGCACTACTCAAGACCCACATGGGACAGTGACTTCCAGATTGGGCAGCCAAGATAATGCTGAGGGATCACACAAGTCTGCCAGAAAGGGATAAAAGGCAGTGAAGCATGGCCCTCAGTGGTGCCCTCTCTTCCAGCACCTGACCTACTGAGACAGAAGGACAAGCAGGCGACCCCCTTCTGGAGAAGATGCCACCTTGGAGGAAGCTGACCATCGACAGAAGATCCACAGGGCCTTGGATAAGTAGATATATTAACACCAGTGCTCTCACAATCACTACAGCAGTTACTATATACTATCCTACATGGGTTTGAATGAGTGAGTGAATGCGTGTGTGTATGTGTGCTAAGGTGACCAGTACACATCATAACCCCCCAGAATTTGCATTTATATTTTTATTAAAACTTCACATCCCATCTAATAAATAAGAATTTATAATGATCCTGAGAGTTGGTCCTCTGTAGCCAACAACAGATATGAAGTTGCCATGTCATCATAGGCCGTGTATAGATGAAATGAGGGCCATGTGTGCACGGCCCTTTAAAGCGGGCTAAATGCTTTTGCACCACTTTAGCAGTGTTGGTGTTTGCATGCCTCAACAGTGTATTGTGCATTAATTACAGCCCCTGTAGCAAATTCAGCAGCATAATGCACCTTAAATGACTTGGGGTACAGCAAACTAAAACTCCTCCGAGGAGTTTTATTTTGCTGCCCTGCCAGTCGTGGAGCAAAGCACCAGGCTCTGTGCAGCTCAGGGGCTCTGCAGGAAGCCTTGCAGCCAACCTGGCACCAGCCTGGGAAGGCAGGCTCTGCCCAAGAGAGGAAGAAAAAAAACCCCAATGAGCTTGATCTCTTTTTTTTTTCCCCTGGAGCCTGCCTGCCTGAGCTGTGTGGGGACCTGATGCTTCCCTCCCCAGCTGCGGTGCCCCCTGGGACCACCCAAGCCAGGTGCCTGTGGGTGGGTGCCACCTGTGGAGGTGGGGGGAACGCCACTGCTGTGGAGGGAAACACCAGGTCCCATCCCCACCCCCAGCCCAGGGACTGCTCAGACAGCTCACCCTCCCCGCCACGGGAGAGGCAGGCAAGTCGAATGTATGCATGACATGGGGGTTTAATTGACCCTAAATTGAAACTATGTTTTAGAAATCCCACTACTTCAATTTAGGGCCCCTGTATTGTCTACATACACCCTAAGGCCATATCTGTAATAAACTGTTTCACTGGTTGTGGTTATGCCGGCATACAGCTGCTAACAGTGAAATTTAACTAGAAATCTTGCACATCTGGATGTCTTTGCTTTTCTACAGTATATTATCATACAAATGAAGCCATATTGGCAAAATAAGTGTTGTGCTATGAGATAAGCATTTGTGTCCTTTGCATCACAATCTGGAACACTGTCCTGTGAGACAATTTCACAGTGCATTGTGGGAAACCTGAACTGCTTTCATAGAACTGTGGGATCAAGTACCCACAACTCCCTTTGTTCCACCCCATAATCTTTAAGTTGTCTGCTTTTTTCTATATATAAATATATACATATATACACATACACATACTGCTACAGTTCCTCCATTGCATTCCATGATCTGCTCTTCCTTATGCTGGTTTTCAAGCTTTGGGACATCTTTCTGGCATTTCTCTGGATAGCAAGTTCTGATATCTAGCTTGGAGAGAAGGTGCCAGATTCTTCCGTATTTGTGGAACTAGAACAATTGCTACAACTAAAAATAGGAATACTGAGGAGGAAAACTATTAATAGAAATCACTTGGTTATAGAGTCATTTACAGATAACTGGTTTGCACATGGTGGAGCAGAACTTCTGGGTCTGTGTCTCAAGCACCAAGTGGTAGAATCAGATCATTATATGATTTTAGGATTATAGGACTTTTGGAGGTCGAAAGCCATAGTTTCGGAGTTGTGTAACACATTGGATATTGATAAATCTATGATGGAGGTGATAGTCATCTAGGTTTGCAAACCAAGAAATTGTGTTTGGCTGAGCAGGATTGAGACTCTAGGGAATGTACAGGAAATGAAAGGGATCAAATACCACAGACTTTCTGAACTGTAGTGGGATAATGGAAGGAATGCACTTCTCTAGTCTATCCTGCTCCTGGCTTTTGATTTCTTGCTCTGTTCTTTAAAAGAGGGCTTTTGAGAAACTACAGGCAAGCTCATACACATTGGTAACACAAGTGACATTTTGTTATGTGTTCAGCCGCATGAAGTGCTCTACAGCTGTGCCCTTACAGAAGAGCGTGGCTGAGGACTGCTTTAAAAGGGCCCGATCCCATGAAAACCTGTAATTACATGAGGGTTCAAATAAAGGCACTCCAAAGCAGAGCACCATCATTAACTTGTGTCATCCCATGCCAGACCAGGGCATGGCTGATGCAGCCCAGCTCTCCTCCCAGTGCTGTTGTCAGAATGGGAGGGGGAAAAGGGAGGGGAGGGACTCACCTCTGGGGTTTCCCCAGTCTCCAATGGAGGTTGGGGTGGGTGGACTGGAGTCTTTTCGAGGGGAGAAAGGGGAAAGGTCCCGGGGATTAAGGGATTAAGCTGCAGTTTAGAGTGCCTGCAAGTCTGCAACCACTCTTCCCCTAGCCCTGCCCCTACCTGGGTTGGAGGTGGCTCCAGTCCACCCACTACACCCTCCATTACTGGCTGGGGAAAACCCAGACTGAGATCCCTCCACTCCCTGCCCTCCTCCCATTCTGAAGACAACACTGAAGGCTTGAAGAAGGGAGGGGCAGGGCTAGGGAAGAGTGGCTGCAGACTTGCATCTGCTATAAACTGCAGCTCAATGACTCAACCCATGGACCCAAGAGTGAATGTCAGTTGGGTCCAGGGGATCACTGTAACTCATGGCACTTCTTCTGAAGTGCCATGAGTTACAGCAGGGAGCTACATGTCTGAAGTTTGCCAATTATGCTTCTTAAGGACCCAACATACTCTGTGCCTTTCTGCTCTGGAAGTCGTACTCTATGTATCTAGAAAGCAGCAAGTTAAAAATTGAGCAGGCGCTGAATAATTTTTGAATATGCATTTAGCAGACTGAAAGTATACTGAAGATATATGATGATCAGAGATTCGGGTTTGCTCTGATTAAAAAAAAAAAAAATCCCCAATCTTCAGGTTAAAAAAATAACCCAAATCCACATATTTGTACAATTAAAATGAAACACCATGAATACACACACATATATAGTGGTATTTCAGTTTAATCATGCAAAAATGTGGATTTTGGGTTACTTTTTTAACCCAAAAATTGGAGATTTTTTTTTTTAAACAGAGAAAATCAGGATCTCTGATGATGACTAGGCTGGATCTGAGTGAGCCAAATATTCCCATTCTTATTGCTGTATATTGTGTTTACATAATAAATTGTGAGGCAAGGATGAAATGTTACTAGTACTGTGGAGGAGGGAAGTAGAAAGAATTCCTACTGAATTTGAACAGGCAAACACAAAAGTGTACTTTGGTACTGTAGAGCTGTGGGAAGTCTTAAGAGCATTCATTTACAGTGTATCTGAATTAGGAAGAAAGTTCCTTGGTATTAATTTGTGTTACTTTGAGAATTTAGTGTACTAGGCTGGTACAGTATATTTAAGTAAAATTGTTAATATTTTTATGAACCTGGTGAGAGGATATTGATTTGGCGAGATCACATTTCTACTTTCTCAGGCAAGATAATTAAATATTTATACTCAGAAAATAAAGATTAATGAGTACTAATAAGAATAAGAAATATTTCTAAAAACATTTAAAACTGCTTTTAAAAAGTTCAAGGTTATGACTACATGAATCATAAGTCACTGTGCACCTACTGATACCAAATCACCTTATTTTTCACTGGGAATAAATAGAAAGGGTACTATGGCAGTTATGCAGGCAACTTGTTAGGAGGCAGTATATGCTCCAGCCATGGGAAGATACACTTGTCTATGAAAAGCAATGGTTGGTTTAATCAGTTTTTCCTTTTCCTTCACTGGAGTTATATCAAATAACACCACTAGATGTTATGGATATTGTGTTCCTAAAAAGTCTAAAAACTTGAAGATGTGCTATGAAGAGACAATCTTATGTTCTATTCCGAGAGAGAGAGAGAGAGAGAGTGTGAGTGAGTGAGTGTGCGCGTGCGCCTGTATCCAATTTTATTCTGAAATAGTTTAAAACAACTTAGAACACTGAAAGACTATGCAAGGCTTGTCAAATCTAAGAGTTTTCTTTGTAGTGAAAAATTAAATGCAGCATGACCATTTCCATCCAAGTTAATATTTTGAATGCATGATTTCCACACAGTTGAATTATTTTGCATTACCAAAGTGTTTTGCTTCTAGGAATAATTTCAAATGCAATTTTCTATTGTTGCTTGGAGGTTAGTTCATCATATCACTTGTCAATTAACCAGGTTACTTATTTGCAAAAATATTACCTTCTAAGGGTATTTTATAAACAAAGAGAGAAGTGCCTGTAGATCTTAATATTCTGCTATTTTAAAATATATTAGCAAGAATTCACATATCTTCTCACTCTAATCCTAACCCTACCCTCCAGCATATCTACTACATCCCGCAGCTTGGTGTCATCTGCAAACTTGCTGAGGGTGCACTCTATGCCATCTTCTAGGTCATTGATGAAGATATGGAACAAAATCAGCCCAAGACCAACCCCTTGGGATTGTGGTGAGGCTGACCAGTCCGTAGTTCCCCGGATCCTCTTTTTTCCCTTTCTTAAATCTGGGCACTGTGTTTGCTCTTTTCCAATCATCTAGAACCTCTCCTGATCACTGTCAGTTTTCAAAGATGATGGCCAGTGGATCTACAATCACATTGTCCCACTCTCTCAGCTTCCTCAGGTACATCCTGTCTGTCCCCATGGACTTGTATATGTCCAGATTTTCTAAATAGTCCCTAACCTGTTCTTTTGCCACTGTTGGCTGCTCACCTTCTCCCCAAACTGTGGTGCCCAGTGCAGTAGTCTGGGAGCTGACCTTGCCTGTGAAGACTGAGGTGAAAAAGGCATTGATCACTTTAGCCTTTTATGCATCCTCTGTCACCAGGTTTCCTCCCCCATTCAGTAAGGGACCCACACTTTCCCTGATCTTCCTCTTGTTGTTAACATACTTGTAGAAACCCTTCTTGTTGCCCTTCACATCCCTTGCTAGCTGCAACTCCAATTGTACTTTGATTTTCTTGACTTCATCCCCCCATGCCCAAGCAATACTTGTATACTTCTCCCTAGGTGTTTGTTCAAATTGCCACTTCTTGCAAGCTTCCTTTTGGTGACTTGGTTTACTGAGGAGTTCCCTGCTAAGCCAAGCTGGTCTTCTGCTATAATTGCTAATCTTCCAGCACATCGGGAAGGTTTGTTCCTGCACTCTCAGTAAGGCTTCTTTAAAGTAGAACCAGCTCTCTTGGACTCCTTTCCCCCTCAGAATGGCTTCCTAAGGGATCCTTCCCATGAGTTCTCTGAGGGAGTCCAAGTCTACTTTTCTGAAGTCCAGGCTCCTTACTCTGCTACATTCCTTTGTTCCTTTCCTCAGGATCTTGAACTCAATCTTTTTGTGGTCACTGCTGCCCATATTGCCATCCATTACTACATTTCCCACTGCTCATAATTCATCCTGGTTTGTGAGCAGCAGGTCAAGAAGAGCATGGCCCCTCATTGACTGCTCCAGCACCTGCACCAGGAAGTTGCCCCAGCCCTCTCCAAAAATTTCTTGTGAATATATGATGCAGTTGCTTGTGAGTAGATCCCAGAGGTTCTTTCCAGTTCTTTGTCCATATATTCCAGAATTTCCTAGTTAGCAGTTCTAAAATTCTAGATTCTAAAATGCCTAGTGAGCGACAGAGATCATTTAACAAACACAGCTAATAGCACAGTCTTATGAGTACTTAATTGCCTGGCACTTCCTGTTATAAGACTGTATTTAGTTACTTGGTTCAAGTATGGATGGCTGGAGGCAGGATAGATTGCAGTTGAAAGAAAGGCTGTAAAGCTGAAGACAGTAGTTCCATAAAGGAGTTTTCTCAGCATCCTTCAAGACAACCTTGTAAGGTTGTCCTTGCTACAAAGTAGTATAAGCAGGGGTCCTGGTTTTCTCTAATAAAAACAAAAAAAACAACAATCCCCAATTTTCAGGTTAAAAAAAAAGGAGCCCAAAATCCACATTTTTCCATGATAAAAATGAAACACCACCAAATATATGTAGCCCAGGTAACTTGGGTATATACTCCCCTTCTCCAATTGAAGGGGATTGTTAGCTGGCAGGTGTGCTGTGGGGTGGGAACTGCAGACCGCTCCATTTCCCTCTGTCCCTATAGAACCAGGCCAGGCCAGCCACAGGACTTAACTATATACACATTTATTTACATTAACTTATCACAAGGGAAAGGAACATGGATATAAACATACGTACAATGTATAAATATATTTATAAGATATCTAAACCAGTAACATAAACAATACCCTCTGGGTAAATGACATAAAACCTTATACCAGTGCTCCAGATACAGGTAAGTCACCGGTAAGTATCTGATCTGAAACAGATAAACCTCAAAGATAAAAAATCCTGAGGGGATACCCCAATGTCCTTGGTCTTTTCCCAAGCCCTACAAAGAAGCTGGTAACTTTAGGGGGGGGCCCTCTCAGTGGAACCTCCCCTTTTAGAAGCCCTTAACTAACCAGGAGGGGGTCTCCCCTCCCCCGTGGGAATCCTCTTTTCCCTGCAACTCATGACTCCCAGGCCCGGAGGGTGATCCTAGTCCTCTGCGCCAGGCTGCTCTTTCACCTGCAGTGGGCTTTGGTTGGTGGGGGGGTCACTGTCCCCTGGAACAGGGCTCCGCTATGCAGGGCTTCTGGAGCCTCTGGGTTGGCCCTGTCTGCTGGCTCAGTAGCCTGTTCACTGTCTGGCTCCCTGGACTCAACCTTTTGCTATGGGTCAGAGGCCTGGGCTGCCTCGTGCAGCACCAGGCTCGGTCCGCTCCCAGACCCTCCGTGCAGCACCTCCTGCACCGAGCTCCCAGCCTCATTTTGGGGGTTGAGGACCTGAGCTGCCCAAGCGCTTCAAAGTTCCTACTCCATGCACTGGCCTGTGCACCGGCTCTGGCCACACACCAGAGGTTGCAGACCCGAGCTGCCTCGCACAGCTCCCAGGGTCTGGACACCGTGTGCCATGCTGCACACCGAGAGCCTAGCTGCTGGAGCCGTCCGCCATTCCCAGCTGATGAAAGTCTTCAGGGGCACTTCTGGGCTACTGCTTTGCCCTGCTGAGCAGCTCTCCTCAGCTCTTCTAAGCCCTGCTCTTCTCTCTCTCCCGGATGTGCTTCCCTCATGCTGGGCATGCAGCTCCTTTTATATGCTCCAGGGCTCCGCCCCTGAAGTCTTCCAGACCTGAGTGTTGCAGTCTTCAATCAGGTCCATGGTGGGGGGACAGGGACTCCTTTCCCTCTCCCCTCAGGAAAGGGGAGTGACTGAACTCCTCTGGCTGCCTCCTGATTGAGGGATGAGCTCCGTCAATCAAAACAACAAGATTTCAAGCCTGGGACTCAATGCAAGCTCCAAAAGGCAAGCCTGTTACACTCTCCCCTGTGGAAATCTTCATCATCCCCAGTGAAGGTCACATCCCCAAGCCTAATTCTCACTGGGCCCATGAGGCGATGGATACCTCTCCCAGTATCCCAGAAGCATCATGCATAAATCACCTTACAGGCCTGCGGTCATGTTTGGGATGAGGAGTGTGGTCAGGCTCTGGGCTCCCAGGAGGCCCAGGCAGTGCAGGTCTCATGTCACCCACAGTGCCTTCTCTGCTGGTGGATGGAAGTGGCGAAGATGTCTCTCTGTGTGAGCCTGCAGGTGGATCGCCCTCCCCAGCAACTCCCATGGGTAAGGCTACACTTCAGGCCCCAGACCCAGTTCATCTTCTACAGTTGGGGGCCTCAGGCTGGGGTGGAACTTGGATGGATACCACCCACAGTCAGAGTTGGAGTCAGAGTCTTCTGGCACTATGGCGCCTGGAGGGTCAGGTGCAGGTGTACCCTCCTGGCAAGAGAGTCGGGGACGAGGGTGTTGAGCCAGTGGGCAAGGCCCCATCAGTTCCCCTATAGGCAGCAGGAGATTTCTCTGTATGACTCACTTTTGTCCAGACCCGGCCTCTGGGGCAATCTCATATACCGGTAAGTTCCCCATTTGTTGAACTATAGTGTAGGGCTCGGCCCTCCACCATTCCGCAATCTTGTCTGCCAGCCAATCCAAGATTATGTAAGAGCACCTGGCCCCCTGGCCACAGTCCCTGCTCCTGTACACGAGCTTCATAGTTCTTCTTGTGGCACTCTTGATTCCTCCCCACTGCATCGGCTGCTAGTTGGTATGCTCACCTCAACCAGTTCCACAGCTGTTGGGCATACTGCCCATTGGTTAAGTGTTGCTTGTAGGCCTTCTTCACCCTCAAACATAAGTCTATCCGCAATTGGGGTTGTCGCCCGAACATCAGTAGATAGATTGGCCCCAGTGGTATCGTTACGAGTAGCGTTGTATGCATGTACCAGGTAAGCCAAATACTGGCTCCAAGTGGCCTTCTGCTCATGTCTTAAGGTGCCAAGCATATTCAGGAGTGTTCGATTGAATTTCTCTGGTTGTGGGTCCCCTTGCGGGTGGTAAGGGGTAGTTCAGGACTTTCGAATCCCCACAGTGGCAAACACCTCTCTTAGTAGTTTGCTTTCAAAATCTTGGCCTTGGTCTGAGTGTATTCATGCAGGCAGCCCAAACACCGAAAAGTACTTCTCCCAAAGCACCTTTGCCACTCTCCGAGCAGTCTGGTCACGGGTGGAGAAGGCTTGTGTGTGTTGGGTAAAGTGATCAGTCACCATGAGTATGTTGCCCTTTTGATTTCCCTCCCTTTCTATGGATAAAAAAAATCCATGCACACCAGCTCCAGTGGCTGCAAGCTCTGTATGGTGTGCAATTATGCTGTTAGGATTGGCAGGGTCTTCCTCTTTATGCATCTCTCACAGTTGAGACATTTATCCTTCACATACTCCGCCATCCGTGGCCAGAAGAAACGTTCCCTAGCTAGAGCCAGGGTGTGCTCCATACCCAGATGACCAAAGTCATCATGCAGGGCCCTGAGTGCAAGCTCCTGCTGCTCCTTGGGAAGGATCAGTTGCAGCAGTGCCCTTCCCTCTGGGTCTTGTACTTCATGGTCTAGCACCCTGTCAAGGAGCCACAGCCTCTCCCACTCTCTCACCAGGAGACAGGCCACAGGGGTGACTTGCCCAATGGTGGGAGGGTGCTCAGCGCTCTTCCGTCGGGCCCATAACATGTCCCTCACACGTTGGGCCCTGAACACATACCTCACATCAGGGTCTTGCTCCTGGGCCTGGCACCATTCAGTTTCTGTAATCTGGGGAAGAACAGCAGGGGTCAGGGTCGTATATTGTATCTACACCTGTGGGATCCCATCAGGTGGTATTCCTAGGGTCTCAGCTGCACAGACTGCATTCACTCCCTCAGCCACAGGGTCCTTCTCTCTCCTGGACATGCTTCCCTCATGCTAGGCACGCAGCTCCTTTTATATGCTCCAGGGCTCCACCCCTGAAGTCTTCCAGACCTGAGTGTTGCAGTCTTCAAATCAGGTCCACGGTGGGGGCATGGGGACTCCTCTCCCTCTCCCCTCAGGAAAGGGGTGCAACTGAACATCTCTGGCTGCCTCCTGATTGGGGGATGAGCTCCACCAATCATACAGCAAGATTTCAAGCCTGGGACTCAACCCAAGCTCCAAAAGGCAAGCTTGCTACATACACACACAAGTATCATTTCATTTTAATCATGGAAAAATTTGGATTTTGTGTTACTGTTTTTAACTTGAAAATTGGGTTTGTTTGGGTTTTTTTTAAATCACAGAAAAAACAGGATCCC
The DNA here is from genome assembly GCF_000455745.1 of Alligator sinensis. Taxonomy (NCBI): domain Eukaryota; kingdom Metazoa; phylum Chordata; order Crocodylia; family Alligatoridae; genus Alligator; species Alligator sinensis. The sequence goes on along the minus strand of NW_005842232.1, from coordinate 559,817 downwards.
TGATTATAAGGAAGGGCAAGTGTCTGATTCCCTTGTAAGTCAGCAAAGGAGCAATGAACAAGTGGTAGCAGACAATCTTTAGTTTCTTGCCAGAGGATCAAATAGGTAATGTATTGTGAAGAATAGCTGTACTTAGTTTGCATAATGAGATTTTGCTACCTGAGCAGTTTTCAGCTATCCCACTTCCTGCTAAAAGTGTGTGTTTGAGAAAGAGAGAAAGAAGAGGTGTGTGTAACCTTGTTAGTCCTGAAAGTGTGTGTGTGTGTGTGTGTGTGTGTGTGTGCGCGCGCATGTAAAATTCCATTTCTTTTTAACTGGATGAAATCACATTAGTTCTTAGTTAAAAAAGCAACCAGTTTACAAGGAGTTGTAAAATTTACATTTTGAATCTTTATATTGAGACTAGTAGCTTTCTATAGGGAGGCATGCTCTAAACCAACAACAAGATACAATTCTTTGGCTTCTGCAGGAGGTCATATTACAGTATAAATGGCACTTTTTGGCCTTTGAAATCTATGGATAAAATCCTAGCCAAGTTACAAATTTCAAATTGGCTTCACTGCATCAGGATTCCATTCAGATAAATAAATTAAAAAAAAATCCAGAATTAGGTTTATATGGCTCCATAACATTGTAATGGATTTTTTTTTTTTTTTTTTACAAGCAACACTGCCATGGAACAGAATGAGTTATTGAATGAAACATGAATTCAGCAATGGAAATGTGAAGGTTATTGAAGTCATATAGGAAAAATGCCAAGTAGGAAGATTTATGAATTCATACTAGACCCAAAAGAGATATGGTTTAAAGCTATTAAATCATTGTTAGCTACTTAAAGAAAGACCATTATATAATTTTCAAATGAGGGGGTCTGATTAGTTCACAACAGTATTTTTATTGCAGTCTGGCTTTATAGAAGCCATGATCGAATTCCACCATTTTTCCTTATTGCACATAAGAACAATAAAATTGAATCCATAAGAAAAGAGAAATCTAACCTATTTCATATACTTAGATTGGGAAGAGTGGACAATTTGACTGGGAGCAAATCTGGTGGTTTTTATCCACATAATATAGGAAGAGATGGATATATTAAAGTCAGGTGCAGTGGAATCACTAATATCCACATATCAGCCAATTTTTAATCTTGGTTGTGAGTAAATTTGGTACCTGCAAATGCAAGTAGCAAATTTACTCACAAGTAGTAACTGTGTAGTAATGCATGTGTAGACACCAACCCGGAGCAAATTTGCTTCCTGAAGCACACACAGGCATCCTGAGGTTAGTGCAGGCCCCTATGTCCCCCTGGGTAGGCTGCAGGCTAGCCACACCAGCCTGCCTGCATCCTGGTGCTACTGCCTGGCACTGCAGTGCTGCATGGCTGCCAGGCCCACACCATCTAGGCCTGCAGGCTGCTGCAGGCTCTTGCCAGGCCTGTCAGCACCCAGACCCAGCTGTGGGCTTCCTGTCAGCCCAGACCAGTGATGAGAAGTGCACCATATCTTCCTATTCTGATATCACATGCACCAAATTGGGAAATAAAGCAGTGATGTCGTACTCACAAGTGGTCACAAACAAAGTACAGATTGGGAGCTTAAGAGGAAAAGTGCAGGAGATATCCTCAGGGTAGCTTCACTACTTCATTTCTGGGTTTAGTGCATGCAGCAAGGGAGTGAATGGTTCTCAGCAATGGTTTCAAGTACACTCAGAAAATGATACAGAAATACCCAGTGTGTCTGCTCTCCTTTGGGTTAAGCTAATTTGACAGGAGTAACTTGAGTTGACTCTTCTGCAAAGAGATATCCTAAAAAGAACATGAGCTCTGAACTATTTATTCAACCACACTTGTTTTAATTATTTTAAATTTCATGTAGATTTGAGGTTATTGCATTCAGGGGTTACCGTGTAATTTGTTTTAGCTGTCAGTAAATTGTGTGAAGATTAATCTTATCCATCTAGAACTTAAATTTAAACACATAAGCAGTCCTATTGATTTCATAAAGCTAAGCATGGGCTAAGCATTTTGCTAGATAATAGCTACAGTGGTCTTCACTTTTCAGGATTAAAGCCCGTCATTGTGATGTTAAATTGCATTTGCTGCATTTTGGCTTGATATAACCACCCTTAATATCTGCACAGATAGGCATTTAGATTGACCTAACCCTAGTTAGGTCAATCAAAATGTAATATATGTACATATGCAATGTCTCTTCTGATAGCTCTTCTGATATCTTTTTGTGATGTTATGAAATCAGATAACTCTTTTATATTTCAGGTCATGTCTGCACACTTTGTTCTATGAATCTTTTTATCCGGTCTTAGAGTTCCCAATTTCTCCGTAAGAGTTAAGAGGTAGGTTTTGTAGTTAACTAGAAACTAACTAAAAAGTTAGCAACTGATTCCTAAGAAGGTAAAGTCCCAAGACTAGAGAATAATCTTTTGACTGAAGGATTGGATTGTAGTAAAAATTATAGAATGTATTACTAATCAGCAGGGATCCTGACTTTCTCTAAATAAAAACAAAAACAAAAAACAAAAAAATACTCCCCAATTTTCAGGTTAAAAAAGAAACCCCAAATCTACATTTTTCATGATCAAACCGAAACACCACTATAAATATATCTATCTATTAGTGGCATTTCATTTTAATCACTGAAAAATGTGGATTTTGAGTTACTTTTTCTTAAACCCAAAAATTGGGGATCTTTTTCTTTAATCAGAGAAAACCAGGATCCGTGCTAATTGATGTCAGGTCCATTCTTAGGAACATGTTTACCAAAGAGATGGAGAATCTAAACATTAGTTTCTCTCAGTCTTCCCATCCCTAGTTAATACTAGTAACTAATTTTGCCCTAATTTTTGCTCTAAGTTGCCCACTATAAGTTTTCCTTGTACAGCATGCAGTTTATACATTGACCTGCTTTTGCCGTCACCCCCACTCCCTTCAAATCACCTTTGCCTTTTTCTCAACAACTGGGCATAGTGTCAGATAACTCTCTTTGTGTTAAAAAAGGAGACTTGAATATGATATAGAACATTTATTAAAATATTACTTAGCAAATAATTCTTGTACTGAATGCTTCACTGTGTTAGACTTACTGTCACAAAACAAGGTTCTAAGAACAAAGCAAAAAGTAGTAAAACTTGAACATATTCTTTGAGGTAGCATGACACAACTAAGAAGGTACCAAGAACTTTATTGACCCACTACTGCTTTGTGTCCATTCTATTTGCTCTCTTACAGGTGGCATTCTGAAATTCTGGAGCCCTTTAATATAAAATAAGTATATCTTTGTTTTTATGTACTTGTATTGAGTGTATTTAGATTATGATCCAAATCTCAAAGACCTAAGCAACTAAAGTGTAAAGGAAGTGTCAGAAGGGACTACTGGATCATCTAGTACAGTGATCTCCAACCTTTTTAAGTAGGAGATCACCTTTGGCATTTAAAAGCAACCCAAGATAGACTGCATGCCACCACCCCACTTTCCCCTGTCGCTCCTGCCCAGCAGGTAAGTCTGTGGGGAGGGAAAGGGGGTGGGGCAGATTGAGAAAAAATTATTTGGGGGTGCACCTCCCTAGCAGGTAAGTCCTACCTGGCCAGGGCCCCACTCAACTTACCCTTGTTCCTGCCTTTGCAACACTATCCCTCACTGCAGGAGCCTCAAACTAGCCCCTGCCCCTTCCTTTCCACACAAACTGACCTGCTGGCCCCAGAAGCCTTACCTAGAGTCCTGGGGGCCTCCTAGGGCTTCAGCCACAGTGATTCTGCTGCACAGAATCTGGCTGGCAATAGCAGCATGGCTCCAGGTGGCCCAGCTCCGCTTTTCAGCAGTGCGTGCTGGCTAAGCATGCATTGCACCATTTTATTTTTCCATGTTTTTTTTTTTTACCCCTGAATATCCAGGGGTCAAAAAAAGCCCAGTGCAGCACAAACTTCGGCAGTGCACCCTTGCAGCACAAAGAACACAGGACTGCATGGTATGTGGTGCTGCAAAGTTGTTTGCAGTGCCACATATTGCATGACTGCACTCATCTGGATGTGCCCTGTGGGTGCATCTACACATGCTATTAATTCAATATAGACATACTGTGCAGTAAAATACTGTTCAGTAAGCCTTCCCTGGGAGCACATCTACACATGCATCCTGTTGGGAGCAAATATGCTTGCAATGGAAGCAGCCTGTCCCTGTCCTGCTCTGCCCCCAGTTGGCAGAGCTCTTCAGGCCCTATGTACATCCAGACACACAGCTGTCAGGGAGCCCCATGCCCAGCAGGGCTTCCACACCCAGCAAGGGGCTCACTGGAAGCTGTTCCATTCCTGGGGTAGCTGCCAGTGACCCCTCAGCTGAGTAGTAAGGCCGATAGGTCTCCAGTCCTGGTGATGCTTGGCTCCTGCGGGGAGCCAGGAGCCACACAGTACCAGGATTGTGAGAGTGCAGGGAGCGACCCTATCACAGTGCCGATCAGTTCCCAGCTCCTGGGGGGATCCAGGAGCCTGAGCAGCACCTGGACTGGGGACAGAGAATTCCCCCGTCCCCTGTGCCTCCTACTAATGTGGCTGACTGGGAGCAAATATGCTCCTGGTCAGTGTCTACATGAGCGCTACTGCACAGTAACTACTGCACAGTTAATCTAATACCTGTATTTACATGTACTAGCTACCTGCACAGTAGACCAATTTATTGTATAGTAAATGCCACACACTTGTAGTTGGTGATGCTTTACTGTGCAGTAGTCTAGTCTACTGTATGGTAAAGAATCTCATGTAGACGTGCCTAAACTGTCCAAGTAACAAGATCAAACCTCACAACAAAATACAGCCTTCTTCTTAGTTGTCACTGGAAATAGGGTCCAGACTCAGAAATTGTTTGGAAAATGACTCTGGATAACTAAGAAGTTTTCCATCTGAACAATTTGCATAAAATCCACAGAGGCACTTGGAGTGTCCAAAATGGTTCTTAGGCAGATTCTTTGTACCTAAGCTGCAAAAAATGATCTAGGGAACATTTTGCTTAGTAGCTACTTGGAGGCCCACATATTTGTCCTGCACTTGCAGCATGACTGATGCACAGGGATATCCGAATCTGAGCTCCCTCCGTTGAATAGAGTAGACAACTAATTTTTTTTTCTTTCAATCACCTGCCTGGAGCCAAGTGTCCAATTTTTAGGCATTATCTAAGTTGGCAGGTAGCAAAAATCCCTTTCTAGATGTTACCCTGTGCATGCTGAGCTAGGAGAAGTGGTGCAGTAACTATGATCAGCCAGGCTTTCTTGGTGGAAAGCCCTATACATGTAGGATACAGACAGTCCCTACCCAGGAGATTTTGCAATCTGAGAGAGATGGACAGAGATAGAAACAGAGAGACTACAGGCAGCAGGGTGATAACACAGACCAACTAGAGGTCATAAGAAAGAAAACAATGAAATGATACTGCTCAACAGAGAAAGTAGTGATCTTAGCACACCAGGCAACTAACTAGGGAACAGAGAAATTTCACCAGATTTCATTTCTTTGTTAAAGTAATCAATAGATTGAATTCGAATTAATGTGACTAACAGCTACTTAATCTGGTTACCATAAGAAAGCTGTTGTGTCCATTGAGTGATAAATTATGCACTTTATATATCATGATATGTCACTGGCTTTTAGCATATCTTAGTTCTCCACACTAAGTTTCCTACAAGACAAATTTAGGCTCCTGATCTTTTTGCTCCATTTTTCCTGTGAAGCTCCTGCTGTTTTGTTCTTTGCTGTTTAGCCATCTGAATCCTGCACTGGCATACACATGCAGAGTCATAAGAGAACAATATTTGGACAAAATACTGAATCAATGGACTGAAACATGCAGCGGTAGGACAGCAGCAGGTGCAGAGAGAACTCTGCTGGGAGGGTTTGTGCTACCACTCTGTGAAATAACTTTGTGTTGTAAAGAAAATTATATGAATCACTAAATGGATTAGATGCAGTCTGAGAAAAGATCTAGCTTCTTTTAGAATAGAAAAAAAATG
>NW_005842232.1:552063-553795 GCF_000455745.1 Alligator sinensis | reverse complement strand
CAGCAGGAAAGAAAGACAAAACTGGCTATGGAATAGTAGAGCTGATATTTCCTGACATTAAGTGAGCGAATGTTGAGGATCGTTTGTTCTATTAAAATAATAGTAAAAAAAAACAAACAAACCCCCAAACAAACTTCAGCTATATTACAAGCACCCTACTGGAAGCGGCCTGTCAGAGTGTGATTGTTTGGGTCCAAAAAGCCAATCTTTATTGCCAGTGTGGTGTTCTGCAAGTACAGGCTTTTTCTCCTGGGATACCTACTAGGAACTGAGGACATCTAGGTGGCCCACTGGCAAAATGAAGCAGAATGGCAGCAAAGTGGTTCAGTACTAACTCTGCAGGGGAGGCCACCCCAATCAGTACCCTGTATAAATCTGGGTACCTTACTGTAACTAAATCTAATATTTAAAAAAAATCCTAATTTACCCCCAGTGTTTCCAGCCTTGATAGGGTGACCATCATAGAGGACATGCTGGTTTTCTGCTACTTTGTCCTCTATTGATACAAAATCCAACACCTTTATATCTTCTATTTTTCTCTTCAAAAGACAAATAGAGGACATAAAGGCACCTGGTTTCATATCAATAGAGGACAGATGACAACCAGACTGTCCTCTATGATGGCCACCCTAAGTCTTGACTATTTTCAAGGGTCCTAGGCTAAGCTGCAGAGGTGTTGCTAAGCAGAAGGCTCAAAGCCTCTGAGTGATAGTAGTGTGAATATTTGTAGATGTGACAACTAATTTGGTCAGATAGGAAAGGAAGCCATCAAGCATAGTCAAATAAAGCATGAGGCCTGAAAGGAAATAAGGGAAGACCATACAATAAGTAATGCATATATACTATATCATAGCTTAATCTTAAAATAGTAGTAGTAGTGATTGATGTAACCAAGTGTATTACAGGTGATTTTGCTATACTAGATATATTTTTATTAAAATCCTTACATAATTTGTAAAAACAAAAACAGCTTTGTCGGAGAAGCCATAATCTAAGGTAAAGAAGAAACAGGAACAGCAGTCTACAATTGGGAAGGAAAGGAGATAAGAAACACACCCTCTTTCCCAAGGATATAAATTCCAACTAACTGACCCCTTCCAAGTCCACAAGATGTCTGGTTCAGTCCAGTTCCAAAAGTTTCAGTGAAACAAAGATATTTAAATAAAACCAATAAGAGATAATTTGTTAGAATATTAAAACCAGCCATCTGTAAATATTGGGCATAGACTGGATTGAAATTTGGAGAACTCAGCAAATTCAAGAGGACCTGCTGCCAATCTACATGCCACCCTCACCCTACCTCTTGTGTCTTCCCAACTGGTATAGGTTAGAATCTATGCTGAGCTGCCATGGGTAGCCAGATAGACTTTTGAATAAATGTTTTTTTTTTTTTCCCATGTGTTAAAGAGTAAGTGAATAAAAGGCTGGGCTGTAGACCCATTTCTGTCTCTCTTATTGGTAGCCTCCCCACAAGGTTACCTGTGATCTGGGTAACAGCAGCTGCAAACGCTCATTGAAAATAGGCTCTGAAAGGACCACTGGCATACACATAACCACTTGAAATGTTTGGCACAAATGAATTAAGTCTTGATTCTATCACCCTTCCCGACATGGAACACTATCACACTCCAAAAATAATCAGACTGAGATCCATGAGGCAGTTCCTAGAATAAAGTGCTGCTATTCAACGTGAGTAAGAATAGTGGGCTCTAGCCCACAATGAATAGGGAAA
>NW_005842232.1:525178-551541 GCF_000455745.1 Alligator sinensis | reverse complement strand
AGAAAAAAGTTATCTCGTTTCCAATGCATTTTGCAGTTGAAATAATTAAACGGATTGTGAGGATGAGTTATAAAATTCTGTGACCTCTTATCTTGTGTAAGAAACTGGCTTGGCGTGACAGGGATTTTCTGACAGTGCATTAAAGGTACTGATGCAAACTGAAGGGCCCCTATACTATAACCAACATGCTATTTCTCTACAACATTCTCTACAATATAAAGGAAAAGTTTGACTTTGGCGTGTGTGTGAAGCACATACATGCACCATGCATGCACACACACACAAATTATTGTTGACAGAAAAGTTCAGGTTACTTAGAAACAATCAGCAAAAAGTTAGGTTTCTCATGGCAGGAAGTAAGCACTGCTTACATCGGTCTGTGAACCCAGTCCCCAGAGACACAAGCCACAGGTCAGGTCTGTAACTAGGAATTTTGCCAGATTACAAACAGTAGTTAGGAGGTTGATTTTTTTATGATGCATTTAAACTTGAAACCTCCCCCCGTCCCTAACGCAGATGCAGCTATCCAGGATGAAAAGTCCTTTCACCAGTACCAATGATTTAATTCCTAAGAAGGTAGGTCTGCAGGCAAAAAAATTCTTTGGCTAGTCTAAATTGTGTCTCTGTCAGAAGGGTTGTGCCAGTATAGCTGTGTGTGTATAGCTGTACCAGCAAGCACTTACAAGTGTAAGCATGGCCTTGGTTTCAGACATTAAATGGAAGCTGCAGTGTCTCATGCTTTTAACTTATCAGAGTTCCCTTGTTCAGTTTTTGGTCAATAACCAAGATGATGATATTCACATCAGCTCATCTCCACTCTTTTCATTGCTCAAACACCTTCATTTTATATCTGAAATCCAGGAAAGAACTAACCAATGTAAGGAAATATAAGGGACTGGCTTTCCATGTACCTTACCTGAAGCTCAGTGTGTTCCTCTGGGAATATGTTGGGTCCACTGTACCGTAACACATTTCCAAATGTAAATGTGTTCTTCCATGCTTTTGGGGAAGACAAAGGAATAAGACAGTCCCATACATTATGAAGAGTTGCAGGAGGATTTCATCTAGGGAGGCATCTGCTATAGTGCTTAGTAAGCATTGAGAAGTCAGGCTAGTTAGCACGATTTTAGCTGGACAAGCACTCTGAGGATTAACTTAGATCAGTCCCCTGGTTGTAACTTGATACCTATACTATATTTAATAGCTATCTCTAGTTATTTTTAAATGTGGTGGAAAGACTATAGCATTTGGGGGGGGGGGGGGACCCTGTTTTCATAAAAATCCATTAAGGTTCCTCCTCCCTCATAGGCACATACATTGGTTGCAGTTATCCTCTTTTCCTGCATGTAGCGCACAACTTTTTCTCCAGAATCAGCCCCAAAATTGAAGCTGGGAAGCTTGAATTTTCTGCTGGGATAGAATCACCTTGCTTTTATCCCTGCTTCACAATGCAGCAGCTATGGTATTACTATTCAGGCAGCCGAAGGAGTCAATTGACTTAATGGCTCATTGTTCTCCACAAGTGTTACCTGTCAAGGTGTCTCTTCAGAGAAAGGGTGTCTCTCCTTTTTAATGATCTCAATGTTCCACTAATCTAATTAAGCTGACTCTTCTCATACCAATTTTTCTGCCTGCTAGCTGCTTTTGGTCTTTCCCCTCCTATTTCACAGTCTAAACAGAAAAAAAGGAGGATGAGTTAATGGAAGATCTGTCTTGAAAATATACATATTGTACTCTGAGACATGTTGTATGTCAGAAAATATGGTAATAAGGTTCCTTATTAGTTTTTTACTAACACTACTTCTCAAAAAGCATATATAAGAACAATGTTATAATGGCAATGATGTAGTAAATTGACTAACAGCTGCAATAATGCTTTTGGGATATGTGAACTGGTTCAACAATGGACTGAATTCTAGTCTACCTTTTAGGCACCTGTGTGGATTTAGGTGCCAGAATGTGATTTTATACAAGTCACTTAAAACCAGGTAATATGCTGAGTTTTGTAACAAGCCATCATTTTAGCCTTATTGCAATTTGCAAACAGTGGCAAACTACCTTCTGCATTAATTATTTTTCAGGGACTGAAGGAGGGAGAAATGCTTTTGTTCATCTGTCAGATGTAATTTGTCCCCTTTAAGTGGTCAGAAATGCTATATCCCCTATGTTGTCTTCTCTTCCTCCTGATTCCTTATGGAATGAAACTTCTGTTGTTCCTTTATCTTCTGTGCCCCACTAGAGGGGATTGTAATGCACCCTGCAATTGGGCTGGATGGAATGCTACACCTCTCCAACCCCCTAGTGGCTGCTGCATGGAGCTAAAAAAAAGTACTTATTTGTATTCAGATTTTCTTGCACTAATTTATATTCACTCAGTTTAGGAGCAGGAATTCTAAATTAGTGTTAAAGCTAAGCCACTCTGTCTGGTATGCAAGTACTTGGCCAAAACAGGTAAAATTACATGCTTGACACCACAAAGCAGGACAGTGGTAGTGCTATGGCTGCCACTTAATGGAAATCTCCCTTTAATTGAAATGAGAGGGTGGTTTGTTTGTTTGTTTGTTTGTTTGTTTGTTTGTTTGTTTGTTTTGGGGGGGGTATTGTGAGCCAGATCTTCTGAAAATATATATTAAGTCAATAGAAAGATAACAACTTGTACAGCTGATGACTTGGCCTTAATTTTGAAATCAAAGAATCATAGAAAATTAGGGTTGGATGGGACTCAGGAGGTCATCTAATCCTACCCTCTGCTGAAAGCAGGAGTATCCCCCAAATATATCATCCTAGCTGAGATTCTGTCTAACTGGGTTTTAAAAAACTCTAAGGATCAAGATCCCATCACCTCTCTGGGTAGCCTCCTCCTAGTGAGAAATTTTGGTCTTACTATCTAACTTAAACTTCCCTTGCTGCAACTTGAGACCATTGCTCCTTGTTCTGTCATCTGCCACCACTGAGAACAGTCTAATTCCATCTTGTTTGAAACCATCCTTCAGATAGTTGAAGGCAGGTATTAAATCCCACTCAGTCTCTTCTGAGGACTATATAAGCCCAGTTCCTTCAGCCTCTCCTCATAAGTCTTGTGCTCCAGTCCCCAAACCATTTTGTTGCCCTCTGCTGGATTATCTCCAATTTGTCCACATCCTTTCTGTAGTGGGGGGAGGGGGCCCCAAAAGTGGACACAATACTCCAAATGTGTCTCACTGGTGCGAAATAGAAGGGAATAATCATTTCCCTCCATCTGCTGACAATGCTTCTATTATCACAGCCCAGTATGCTGTTAGCCTTCTTCACAACAGAGGCACACTGTTGCCTCATAATTGTTCAGGGCATATGGTAAAACTGATTATTCTAGTGTTCATGCAGCTATAGTGTGTACAGACTATTTTAAGGGAGCACAAATATTCTCTTTTTGTGGCAGAGAGATATGTTGAGGAATCCAGCTTCTCAAGGCTATATAAGGCAAGAAAAATTCACATGCAAGTGTTAACTCCAAGTGTGATATTTACTTGCATTAAATTACTACTCTTTGACTGTGACTCATGTAAAGTTTATAATCTAATCTCTAACTTGACTGTCTCTCTCCACATTCCATGAAGCAGCTAGTATGCCTTTGAGAATTATCAAAGAACAATAGGCTTTCTTAGCCTCCATCTTGTCTGTAGTTTTGACAACCTCCTAGCAGAACCTCACAGTTTTAGTAGTACCTTGCAGTGTGGATCCCACTGTTATCTGTATTAAATACCATGTGTTGTCTGGCAAATTCCCTGCAACATAAAAGGTGAGCATTTAAAATTTTTGTCAAGGAGTCAAGCAGAGTGGGTGACAAAGCCTATGGACCTTACTAGGCTGGTAGCTTCTGCTAAATGAAGCAAGCAGCCAATGCTCTTACTTAATTTTTTAAGCCAAATATGTTGTGTGTCGGAGATACAAATACTAAAGAATAACAGCTTAAATGACACAGATTTTGCCATAGCTGGAAGGAGCAAGATGGCAGTGGGGCAGGATTTGTTCTTCATCACCCCTTTCCTAGCTTTTTAAAAGCGTCAGGTATCATTTGTCAATAGAGCAATTCTGCAGAATATCGGAAACATTCATGGAGGAGACTATTGGAAAAGGAGCCTGGATTTGTAGCAAAAGGAGACAGACCTGAAGTTTGGTTAAGAAGTTTGGCCTAGGAGGGTCAATGTCTCTGGAGGGAAAGCAGAGACTGAGGCAGTCACAAAATGACAAGGGCAAAGGGAATTTGCTGTTAAGAAAGAAGAAGTAGGTCTAAACATTGTGAAGGAGGCTTCTTGCCTGAATTCAACTTCTAGACCTTTTGCAAATGTGTGTATTTATGAATTAGCCCACAGCTGCTTGCTGCACCTGATTTTAAATTCAAGTCCTATTTTCCCATTACTGTTCCAAGCAGGAATTTTTCCATGTGATCCATTCACTTAAAAAAGATCATAAGCTGCTCCTGGCAGTTAGTTTGGCTTCACAATTAGTTATGCTGGGAACTCAAAGACTTTCACTTGAAGCTGGCCTACCAGAAGCAGAATCTTTATTTTGATACTCTTTGAACTGAGTACAAGTATGGTATTTTCCATATGGATATGCTGCTCTTCCTTGTTCTTCTCTTACATTTGGCACATCTTCCAGACTCTCCAGTTAGGAGGCAAAACCAAAGACAGGCTGTAAACAAGGTATTGGATTTCTTCACAACCGGTTACTATTGAGAACATCAAGAAATACAACCAAATACTTGAAAAGCTTTGTAGACATGCACAGTATTAGTGTTGGTTTATATCTCAAAGTTGTAATAAAGATGACCAATTAGGAATTCAAAGTTGTCTCTACCTTGGTGTTTGCAACTTAATACTTATAGCAGGGAGCAAATGTGGATTATCTTACTCCAAAAATGTAATTCTCTTTTAATGTAAAAATGACAGTTCATCAGCTGTTAACTGCAATAGAGAGTGGTGGCATGTATACGTATTATCCAGATAATAACAATAATTGTGTGCATTCTGAACATAATGTAAAAGGCATACTTTCAGGTCCCAAATAAATAGCACACCAGATGCCTTGTTAAACTTCTGTTTCTCATGTATTAATATATTCAAGCTTTCATTCTGTCTCTTTCATCCTCCAAAAACAGTACATTACTCATTATCCACAAGACCAAAAATCTGGCTACAATGTGTGTGTGGGAGTGGGAGCTGCAGAAGTGTATTAAGAAGACAGCATGTTCATAACAATGTTAAATTGTAAAATATGGGCCTCTTAAGTAATATGCTTTTACAGTTCCCCTAATGGAGTGTCTTTCCAAAAATAAATTTCTAACATAAAATTTCTTCAGAGGAACTTCATATATATTGAACTGCATATTAAATCACTAACATTAAAACAAACAAACAAACAAAACACACACAACATTTTCCCAAACTTTTCTTGTTAATTTATGTTTATTAGGAATCATGAAAAAATAGGACTCAGAATCTGATGCCATACCCTTTAGAAGAGAACACAGAAGTGAACTTTAGGAAATGTTTGTTTGTTTGTTTGTTTGTTTGTTTGTGTAGCAATATAGGAATGAAAGCGACTTACTGCTTCACTAAATCCAATCCTCCAATAAAGCAGGCAACCATACGATATAGGGCCAGATTCTATTCCACCTATTAGGTGCCTAAATACAATCCTACTCCACTCTAAGTCTTTTGGAACCATTAACACTTCTATTTTTTCGGATGCACCTACATGTGCATAGTAACGGACATGAATAAATTCCTGAGCTTACTGCTCCCAGGCACATTGTCTACATGTGCATCCAGAACTGCAGCACGTTGAACTGGGTTGGAGTAGCCCCAGCCTTGCACAGGACCAGGGGGGTCAGCCTGCCAACCCACACAGCTCAACATGCTGCTGAGGGGCTGGCTAAGGCACGAGGGTGCTTTGGTACAGGGCTAGCTGCAGACAGCCCCAACACTGAAACACCCTTGTGCCCCAGCCAGCCAGGCAGTGTCTACACATGCACTGATGCAGAATAAAAAACTCCTTGTATTTACAAGTAATATCCTGCCATAGAGTTGATACCCACATCTGCCTATCATAGTCCAGGAGGTCTCTGATACAGGTGACCCAACCCAGGGCCAGCCTTTGTTGCAACCGAGGTGCCTGCGCTATTGGCATCTCCAGCTAGGTGAGTATCACAGGGGACCTGGAAGCAGAGACCAGACTCCAAGTCCAGAGGTGGTCCCAGCAGAGCTCTGGCAGCCCTTGCAGGTCCTGCAGAGAGAAGCCCCACAGGATGAGGAGCTGTCAGTCATATCAGAGGCCCTAGAAGTAGCAGAGGAAGGCATGCCCCAGTTGGCCCCATGCCGTGTGGCTACCAATACTGTATAGCAGTTGCTGCAGGGCCTGAAGGTGGAAGGTCAGGAGTCCTGCCCATGCCCACAGCTGTTCCACCACCCTTGCCTCCAGCTGGTGCTAGTTCTCCAGGGGGGAGGGTTTCGTGGGGACAGGTAGACCCTTCAGGTAGAGCAGCACCTTTTGCAAATGTGTGTATTTATGAATTAGCCCACAGCTGCTTGCTGCACCTGATTTTAAATTCAAGTCCTATTTTCCCATTACTGTTCCAAGCAGGAATTTTTCCATGTGATCCATTCACTTAAAAAAGATCATAAGCTGCTCCTGGCAGTTAGTTTGGCTTCACAATTAGTTATGCTGGGAACTCAAAGACTTTCACTTGAAGCTGGCCTACCAGAAGCAGAATCTTTATTTTGATACTCTTTGAACTGAGTACAAGTATGGTATTTTCCATATGGATATGCTGCTCTTCCTTGTTCTTCTCTTACATTTGGCACATCTTCCAGACTCTCCAGTTAGGAGGCAAAACCAAAGACAGGCTGTAAACAAGGTATTGGATTTCTTCACAACCGGTTACTATTGAGAACATCAAGAAATACAACCAAATACTTGAAAAGCTTTGTAGACATGCACAGTATTAGTGTTGGTTTATATCTCAAAGTTGTAATAAAGATGACCAATTAGGAATTCAAAGTTGTCTCTACCTTGGTGTTTGCAACTTAATACTTATAGCAGGGAGCAAATGTGGATTATCTTACTCCAAAAATGTAATTCTCTTTTAATGTAAAAATGACAGTTCATCAGCTGTTAACTGCAATAGAGAGTGGTGGCATGTATACGTATTATCCAGATAATAACAATAATTGTGTGCATTCTGAACATAATGTAAAAGGCATACTTTCAGGTCCCAAATAAATAGCACACCAGATGCCTTGTTAAACTTCTGTTTCTCATGTATTAATATATTCAAGCTTTCATTCTGTCTCTTTCATCCTCCAAAAACAGTACATTACTCATTATCCACAAGACCAAAAATCTGGCTACAATGTGTGTGTGGGAGTGGGAGCTGCAGAAGTGTATTAAGAAGACAGCATGTTCATAACAATGTTAAATTGTAAAATATGGGCCTCTTAAGTAATATGCTTTTACAGTTCCCCTAATGGAGTGTCTTTCCAAAAATAAATTTCTAACATAAAATTTCTTCAGAGGAACTTCATATATATTGAACTGCATATTAAATCACTAACATTAAAACAAACAAACAAACAAAACACACACAACATTTTCCCAAACTTTTCTTGTTAATTTATGTTTATTAGGAATCATGAAAAAATAGGACTCAGAATCTGATGCCATACCCTTTAGAAGAGAACACAGAAGTGAACTTTAGGAAATGTTTGTTTGTTTGTTTGTTTGTTTGTTTGTGTAGCAATATAGGAATGAAAGCGACTTACTGCTTCACTAAATCCAATCCTCCAATAAAGCAGGCAACCATACGATATAGGGCCAGATTCTATTCCACCTATTAGGTGCCTAAATACAATCCTACTCCACTCTAAGTCTTTTGGAACCATTAACACTTCTATTTTTTCGGATGCACCTACATGTGCATAGTAACGGACATGAATAAATTCCTGAGCTTACTGCTCCCAGGCACATTGTCTACATGTGCATCCAGAACTGCAGCACGTTGAACTGGGTTGGAGTAGCCCCAGCCTTGCACAGGACCAGGGGGGTCAGCCTGCCAACCCACACAGCTCAACATGCTGCTGAGGGGCTGGCTAAGGCACGAGGGTGCTTTGGTACAGGGCTAGCTGCAGACAGCCCCAACACTGAAACACCCTTGTGCCCCAGCCAGCCAGGCAGTGTCTACACATGCACTGATGCAGAATAAAAAACTCCTTGTATTTACAAGTAATATCCTGCCATAGAGTTGATACCCACATCTGCCTATCATAGTCCAGGAGGTCTCTGATACAGGTGACCCAACCCAGGGCCAGCCTTTGTTGCAACCGAGGTGCCTGCGCTATTGGCATCTCCAGCTAGGTGAGTCTCACAGGGGAGACCAGACTCCAAGTCCAGAGGTGGTCCCAGCAGAGCTCTGGCAGCCCTTGCAGGTCCTGCAGAGAGAAGCCCCACAGGATGAGGAGCTGTCAGTCATATCAGAGGCCCTAGAAGTAGCAGAGGAAGGCATGCCCCAGTTGGCCCCATGCCGTGTGGCTACCAATACTGTATAGCAGTTGCTGCAGGGCCTGAAGGTGGAAGGTCAGGAGTCCTGCCCATGCCCACAGCTGTTCCACCACCCTTGCCTCCAGCTGGTGCTAGTTCTCCAGGGGGGAGGGTTTCGTGGGGACAGGTAGACCCTTCAGGTAGAGCAGCAAGTCGCACTCCAGCAGATCCTGTGGAGCGTGGATGGGAGTGAGCCCACCTACCACCTGTCACCCATCATCAGGCCAAAGCTCTTGACCCAATTGACCCAGGCAGAGGAGGCTGCCAAGTACAATGCCTGGCAGGCCTCCACCTGCACCAGGTCCCCTGAGTCCTGGACCACAAGGAGTACATCGTCAGCATACACTGAGAGGACAAGCTGCACTGCCGGCTCCCAGAGCATCAACTCCATCACCTGCCCCCGCAGGAAGATAAGGAAGGGCTCCAGGGTCAAGGCATACAGCTGGCCTGACAGCGGGCAGCCTTGATGCACCCTGCACCTGAATGGGATAGGCTCCAGCAGGGTCCAGCTGAGCTTGACCAAACACTCTGAAGAGGTGTACAGCACCTGGAGAGCCCGCACAAAGCAGGGCCAAAGCCAAAGTTTTGCAGCGTGCCTGTGAGGTACCCATGATTCACCCTGTGAAACACCTTCTCCTGGTCCAGGGACAGGAGGGTGAAAGACAGGCCCTCCTGGTGCACTAGTTCCAGGAGGTCCCAAATCAGGTACAGGTTGTTGAAGATGGAATGTCCAGGCACCGTGTACTGCTGTTCAGGATGGATCATGTCCATCAGCATGGACCGCAGGTGCAAAGAGATGGTCTTTGCTGCCACCTTATAGTCTGCGCAGAGGAGGGACATGGGATGCCAGTTCCTCAGGTCACCGGGATCCTCCTTCTTCAAAGGAGGGTCAGAGCGGCCGTCTGGCACAACAGGGGGAGCTCCCCATTTCCCTTGGACTCAGCCCAGGCCATGGTAAGGTCTGGGCCGAGAAAGTCCCAGAAGGCCCGGTAGAACTTTGTGGTCAGTCCATTGCTGCCCAGAGCCTTGTTGCTAGGCATCAGGCGGAGGACAGCCAAAAACTCAGCCAGGGTGAGAGGAACTTCCAGCCAGTCCTGTTAGCCTGTTCTGACTTGTGGGAGTCCTTCCCACAGGCTCCAACAGGCTTTGGCGTCGGATGGATCCAAAGAGAAGAGCTCTTCATAGAAGGCTCATGTGTGCTGGCGCATCTCACCTGGATCCATGAGGGGGTGCCATTGCCTGCCAGAAGGCAGGTGATGTACTTTTTGACCCCCAGCCTCCTCTCCAGGGTGTAGAAGAAATAGGAGCTATGGTCCATCTCCTGGAGGAGCTGGATGTGCGAGCAGATAAATGCACCACAGGTGAGGTGGTCATCCAGCGCACGAAGTTCTTCCTGCCTCTCCTGACACTCTCCACAGAGGGAGGGGTTGGTTGGGTCAGTGGCCAGGAGCCGCTCCAGCTCTAGCACTTCCCACTTTAGCTGCTCCCACACCACAGCATTAAAATGAAATAGATAGATAGATAGATAGATAGATATCAGCATTTCATTTTAATCATGGAAAAATGTGGATGTTGGGTTACTTTTTAAATCTGAAAATTGGGGATTTTTTTATCAGAGAAAACCTGGATCCCCGATTATGAGATTGTTAAGAAGTGTGGATAAATGCAAAATTGAAGCATTCAAGGTAAAACTTCATGTTAATTGTTCTTGCAAATGTCTTTATACCAAAGCAAAACATTTTCTACATTAACCAAAAATAAGGCTTCATAGCTCTTCTCTAAAATACTGGAAGTGTAATCACGACTTTTAGTCACATTGCAAATAAAAATACATAATACTTCACTATATTTCCTGTAGCTGCCTCCAACTGACCATCCTGTGTTAATCTGTTATACTGAGGAAGTTTATTTGATCAAAGTAATTACATAGGCTAAGTACAGACAGTCAAAAATCCCAAGGCTGAATTGATGTAGTCTTTGCAGGTTAATCTAAACTGCAGAGATTGACCTGATAAGCAAATGAACACATTAACTTTTGATTCAGGAAATGCAGCCATATGCCTGCAGTGGCTCAACCCAGAGCGGGGGAGAGGTGGGGCGGGGAGCTGGTGCTAGAGCATGCCTGCCAGCCACTGCCAGGGGTATGGCCAAGCCCCAGCTCATGATCTGCCTGGGCAGGAAGGTGGGGTGGCAGTGGGGGAAGATAGTAGCATTGAATTCATAAAAGCTTGAACAAGAATAGTTCTTTCTCTGAAAATCTATAAACTGAAGAACTATAAATGCAGCCTAGGCTGTGTGTTCACTTACTTTTCCTCCTGCCCCCAAGGTCTCTGGGATTTGCAGTCCACAATCACAGTAGCAGGACTCTCACAGTTGCTTATCTCTTCCTCTTCCTGCTTCTAGATGTCTCTGGGATGTGTAGTCCACGGTCACAGCCAAAATTAAGTTTTAGCAGAGCAGGGTAGCTCTGTACTCAAGGGAAGGTGAATTTAACTCCCAGCCTGGGCCCAAACCCCAGTTGAGGTTTGCCTGGAGTGGGTGGCAGTGAGCCAGCCCTGCTCTCTGGAGCAGACAGCACAGCCCAGGGCTGAAAAGCATGATAGTATGCTGGGGAACTCTGATTTAACTTAAAACAGGAAGGGGTCTGGGACAGAAGTTTCTTAAACCAGTTTGACCCAAATCAGTTAAGTCTGATACAACATTCAGCCAGGTTTATCTTAAGCCAGTTTCAGCCATTCTGAAACTGTTTTATGTGCACTGAACTTCTGTTCTGTTACAGGTTTAAACCAGTTTCTAATTACTTAAATTGGTTTATGTATAACTTCTGTCCCTAACTATAGTGACTAAATTGTATCACAGGTCATTTTTTATTTTACTGAAAGCACTTGCCAAACTAAAGCTGAAGGTTAGGCAAAAAGCAGGACTAATAACATAAAAGTAGCTAAGTCCATTTTGCCTAGTGGTTCTGGAAAACACCACCTCTAGTCAATATAGACATAAAATAAGTAAAAAAGAGCACAGCAAGGCAGGGAATAGAAAACAACATCCAATAAGGCCTTCTAACCCACTTATAGGCACATTTAGAGGTGAAAGAAATTTGTGTTATTCAATTATTCTTTTTCCCTGTTCCCCCCTTTTCGATCTTGCCTTAGCTTCCTTTGAGACCAGAAGAAAAAATACTGAAATACTAAGACAGCCTTTTTGTTTTGAGCCTTATATAAAGTTCACTGAATTCAAAGGAAAGACTCTGCTGAGTTCCCTGAGTTTCCTGACCTGAAAGTTAAAGACAAATATACAATTTGTTGGTTTTTTAAAAATCCTTTTAAACCCCTACTTACATATTTCTCAAACAATAAAAAAAGGTTATTGCTGCTTCAATTTCTACATGGAACAAAATTGAATTATTTTTAAAATTATGAAAATAATCAAACAAGAACATACAATATTTTACACAGTATATGAACCACTATCAAGCCACCATGTTTTTCTATTATTTCATAATGTGTATGTAGTTGCAGATTGTATAAATGCTGGAGACATCCTTCTGTATAAGACAAGTCTGGTAAGATTCAGATATCAGAGTGCACCTACACATGCTGCTATGGTGCTGTTGTTACTGCGCTGTCATTTAGTACTTCCACTGAAAGATGGTGCAGTAACAGCCAGTACTGTGCTGTGTGCACCGTGCACCATTATTTTTATGCACTAAGTTGCCATAGTGACACACTATAACCGGGGAGCATGTCACTACAGTGATGTAGCTGTGGCATCATGGGTTTTGCCCTCAGACATTACATCTCCATAGCGTGTTGCTATAGCAATGTAGTGTCACATATAGATACACCCAGTCTGTACTTTTTTAGTTTGAGGTTGATGTTAAACATGGATATTGTACCACTTGAGAAATTACATTGGAGAAGATGGGTAAGGAACCAGCTACATTAGGAAATAGTAAGCGGAAATGCATGCCTAGTAGAATCCCTCCACAATTGCATTCATTCAATATTCTAATATTATAAAAACCTTAATATGTCTGTCTGTCTGTCCATAATGCTTTATTTGTGCTCTGATTGGCTGACTGAAACAGCCAATCAGAGTGCAAATAAGCATTTGGACAGGAGGTGGTGGCGCAGTGGAGAGCTGCCATGATGGCGGGGACAAAGGGGACTGGCTTTGCCCCCCTGCCCTGCTCCCTGGAGGTGGCAGCAATGGAGAAGATGGAACGGGAGGGGGTGAGGCCAGTGCTGCTAACCTCGCCCCCTCTCCTCTGCTCCCTGCAGGTGGCAATGATGGAGTGGAGGGGGGCAGTGAGGCCACTGGAGCTGGCCTCGCCCTCTGCTTTGGAGGTGACAGTGGTAGCAGTGGCATGGCGGGGGGACCAGGGTTGGGATGCTGCAGGGGGGCAAGGCCACCAGTGCTGACCTCGGGCTGCCTCTCCCCCCTGCCATTGTTGCCATCTGCAGGGCCAACGTGGGCCGATGTGGTGGCAGTGGGGGAAGGATTGGGCTGCGGTGGTGGTGCAGGGAGGGGAGGGGAAGAGCAGGCCCAGGCCAGGGCCCGACACAAGGGGGGATGTCAGAGGGCACCAAGGTGCCCTGCTCCTAAAGAGAGGAAAACTGCTAGAGAAAGAGCCCTAGCAGGGTATAAGGAGCCCAGCTGTGGGTTGCCAGAGCAACCAAGAGGTCAGCTGACCAGAAGGGGCTCCCTTTATAAACCCAAGGCTCCCTTTATAAACCCAAGGAGCTGAGGCCAGAGGCAGTTCCCTGCCAGTAGCCCAAGAAGAAGGAGCTCTCTGCTGCAAAAGAGAGGAGAAGCCTGCTGAAAGAGCAGCACATGATACAGCTGTGGGATGAAGTACCCCAGTAGGCCAAGTGTTGTTATAGCCAGGCGGCTTATGTTTACGTTATAGCCAAGAGGCTCGAGTTTCTGTTGTGTTGTTGTTTATCACCGGTGGTTTGGGTGAGGCTATTGGGGGTTGGAGGAGGCCTCATAGGGGACTCACGGCAGAGTGTGAGGACTCTAGCACCTGTGAGGGAGCAGCATTCAGGGTACAGAGACCCCAGCCCCAGAGAGGGGCAGTTGAGAAGCCCCAGAGAAGGGGGTGTTGTGGAGAAGCCCAAAGTAGGCGCGGCAAACCCCAGAGAAGGGGACAGCTTACTGGCGAGCCCCAGAGAGAGGGCGGCATTACAGGTGAGCCCCAGAGAGAGGGCGGCATTATAGGCGAGCCCCAGAGAGAGGGACCGAACAATGTCTATTCCAGCTGCGAGACTTGGGGCGTGGTATAAGGGGTGGTTGGAGCCATGCATAGCCCCTAAGGCTAGGGTGCCCCTAAAGCACCCATTGTAAAGCGGGACCCACGAAGAGTCTGGGAGTTCACGGGGCCAGAAGTAACCATGTCCAAGGAGACGTAAGGCAGCCTCCCTAACATATGTGAACATCAAAGACATGGTGGGCGAGAATCTGAGGGTGCCCTTGGGCCGACTTGGCACAGGGAGGTGGCCTTGAGGAGATCACGGCCCTCCTGTAGGACCCCGCCTGTGACAGGGGAGAAGGAGCGAGCCCAAGCAGGGGGAGTAGCCAGCCCGCCACAGCAGTGTGGGAGGGGAAGCAGGCCTGGCCTGGCCTGTTCCAATGCAGCAGCAGTGCGGGGAGGAGTGGGCCTCCTCTCCTCCTCGGGCCTGGGCCCACTCCTCCCCAACCCTCCCTCCCCTGCATTGGCCCAGGCCCACTGCCCCCTGCCCCCCCACGGTAGCCCAGCTTCTCCCCACCCTCAGCCCTGGTCCTCGCTCACATTGGTCCAGACCCACTTCTCCCCTCCCCCCACCGCTGCGGCAGAGAAGTGGGGAATGGGCCTGGACCCCAAGCAGCAGGAGGGAAGCGGGGAGCGTGCCCAGATGGAGGTGGGGGTCACGGAACTCCATCTCCACCTACTTCCCCCACACCCCATCATTCTTGATGGGCAATTGGCTAATTTTTATTAATAAATTTAGCATGATGTGAAAATCAAATTTGCTGAAGAAACAAAGTTTAGAAGGTATTATTGATACAGAGAAGCATAGGAATATATACAGGAAGAAGTGGATGGCCTTGTGGACTAGCATAACAGAAATAGGATAAAGTTTATTCATAAAATGTACAAACTCATATGCTTTAGAGACTAACAACAAGGAGTTGTTATTAGTCATTGATGGTCATTTTATGAACAGCTAGTTTATGGATTTGTATAGGGTGGTTTAAATAGGGATGATCCTGCCTCAGTTAGGGATAGATGACATGACCTCTGGAGTTCCCTTCCAACCCTACTTCTCTATGCTGCTATGATTTATGCTGGTAGCTCACCACTTGGAGATAGACAAGACAAGAAAAAACAACCTGGGTACAACCCTTGCCTATACAATAAGTGCCTGGTGACACTGCCAATAAGCACTCAATATTGTTCCACTCTAGTCATATCAGTGAGACACTTTGGGTAGTCTAATCAGTACTGTTGAGTGACATTGTACTCAACAGTAAATTATCTCACCCCCAAACTGAGTAGGCCCTAAAGAACAAGCCAGATACAGCTACACTGCTTCTGGTTTCAGTTGGATTGCCTCCTGAAGAGTGAAACCAGGTGGAGCATGTTGGGCCTGGTAAGATGGTGGCCTTAGTCAATAACAAGATGACCATATACCAGGACACGATGTGATCATGAAAAATTCAAATGCAATCTTAGGATTTAGGAGGAGACTTATTTTCTGTAGAGAGACAGAAGTATTAAAAGACATTTTAGGAAGATCCTGGTGAGACCTCATCTGGAATACCAAGTATTAGGGATTTGTGAAGCTTTGGTCCCAGATTTGATTCGGCAAAGATTCAGCCCAATTCAGTGGCTGAATCTCCAAATCTGAATTGAATCAGAGGATCCTTTAATCTCTCTGAATCAAATCGGAACTCTCCGAATTGATTCGGAGAAATTTGGAAAGATTTGGATGTAGATACAGCTTTAAATGTTTTTTTTTTCTACATACTTCTAGGTAGCAGACACCTTGTAAATGCTGTGATGCTGGGGCTCATGGAGTGTCCCACAGAAGTGAAGGGGTCCCCCCCAGTGCACTTGGCAGCAGACCCAGAAGTAGAGCAGAAGCACTTCCAATCCACTTCTGCATACTCCTGGCAGTCCCAGGCCCCCAGACCCCCAGCTCAGTGACTGGTGCTTCCTGGTTTGGGGGGAGACACCTGGAGGACCCCTATGGCTGATCACTGTGTCAGGGAAGGGTACGGGGGGGCCCCTCGTGCACTCCCCGGTGGACCCAGAAGTGGACCGGAAGTACTTCCACGTTTGTCACCTGTGGGATGCTCCATGTGCCCCAGCATCACAGCGTTCACAAGCCAGGCTGGTACTTTGAGGTATGTAGAAAAAACATTTAAAGCTGTGTCTGTGTCCAAATCACTGATTCTCCGAATCGGCATCAAATCTTCAGCATCAAATCTTCTGCCGAATCAAATCAGGGGCAGTGATCCAAATCAATTAATCAAATCACTGTCCCTGATTCAGGCTGAATCCAAATCCGAATTGGATAGGGCCTGCTTTGCACACCCCTATTAAGTATAGTTTTGTCCACCACAATAGAGAAAGATGGACTCAATGTGGAACTGATGCAAAGAAGCTTCTAGAAAGAAAGACAATTAAAAGAATACATGATAAGTTTGAATTGTTTAGCCTAGCAAAGCATAGATCAAGTTCTAACTTCTCTATATAAATACCTCAGAGAGGTAAACAGAGAAAGAGAGAGAAAATGTGTATTTAAGCTCAGAGACAATGTTTGTACAGGAATAAATGACAATGCAGTAGCTGCTAATAATTTTAGGCTAAAGCTAAAAAGATGTTCCTAACCATCAGAGGAATCAGGTTCTAGCATGGCTATCCAGAATAAGTAAGGTCATAGGCAACTGGTAGGGGAGGGAAAAGGGGGCACGTGCTCCCCCTGATATTGGCTGCTGCTCCCACCACCACTGCTGGCTTCTGTAGGTAGTCGCTGCTTGCCATCCACCCCTGACTTCTGCAGGCAGTTGTCACCTTCCCCTGCCTAGTGTCACCACTGCCTTCTGTGGGTCATCACCACTTGCCACCCTGCTGCCAGCACTACCAATGCTACCACACACAAACTGTGCTTCCCCCCAGTCTCAGGAGGCACCAGTCACCCATGAGTAAGGTCAAAAAACCTATATTTTAAGATGGAGTTTAATAATTTATAAGAGAAACTATATGGTATTATTGATTGCATTGATAGGGGACTAGATTCCAGAAGGCCCCTTCCAATCCTATAATCCTAATCTTTTTTGTTAATTAGAATCATCCATTAATTGAATTAATTCATTTCTGTACCAGCAGAAAGTTCATTAAATTTCTGTTTAATATTGAGGTCATAGTTAGACAGAGGGATTAGTCCAATCAAAAAGGTACTGCCATTCACTTGTAAAGAAGTTTTATTTCCAATAAAGCAGAGATAAGATTGTATTAAGGAAGTACTTAAAAGACAGCACAATTTCCTTTTGTAGAGATACATTTCTATAGTTCAAAATCAAATGCTGATAATTTAGTGAGGAAATACACAAGATTGGGCCATGCCACATGCATTTTAATTAACTGACTTTTGAAGTATTCTTTTTTAGCATAACACATATTTTATTACTTAAGAATTACTGAAAGATTAGCATTGGTTGGGCCATATAAAGATGATGATAATCAGAGAGAGGTTTACCTGACATACTGTAAAACATTCCCACAGTAATTTTTTTTCTTGGGCCCTGTTCATCAGTTGAAGAGACCCCTGGGAATCAAGAGTGGCTAGCACTTCTGAATATCCTTTTCTGTTGACACTGTAAAAACAGACTCAGAAGGACACTATCTAGTGAGAAACTGAGCCAAATATAAGAGTTTGTCTTTCTCTAAGAATTAGAATGACATTTCATGGTCACAGGGTCAGGTGAGACTCTAGCTGCAAGACTGTAGATATCTGGATACCTACAGGGCAGAATGTGGCCTTCTATGTTTTGCCCTCTGTACTTGGAACATGACCACATATTTAAACCAAAAATAGTATTTTCAAAGCAGAATTTTAATCAAATAAAGCATGGAGAAAAATAACTAACTGCTAGCTTTCTAGTTTTATCCTCAATTTATAGCCCCTGAACTTGAGAGAGATTGCACATAAAACTGTCTTTTTGCATTAGGATTATGGAGGGGAAAAATATCAAAATTCACTAGTGAAAGACTGGAAATAGAAAAGGGCAGAGTTCTTCAGGTTGAGGAAGATGAGCCTTCTTTTCAAATAAGCCATTACAAATCAAAATTTTCAACTTTCTGGAATCCATCTGTTTCCCCCAGCTTAATATTTATTTTAAATGTATTTCTTTTCAAAGGTCATTGGTTTCCAGTTAACTTTGTTTTGCTCTGAATCATTAAGGGAAACTCATCTTTAAAAAACTTGTTTAGATTTGGTAGTCTCTTACAGTTCAACTCTAGGCATGAACAATTCTTTCCCTTCCCATTTGTTTTCTCCCCATCACAGGAAGGAGCTTGAATAACTATGTTTGAAGTTAGAGAACTGCTTCCAGGGGACTTGAGGTTATGTATTTTCTAGACCTGCAGCAGCAGGGCAATAATAAATGTACCATACATCCAAGCTCAAATGAAATCTAACAAAGACATGTATCCCTTGCCAACAAACTCATTGAACTTTCAAATCTGACATTTCCAGGGGGAGAAATCGAAATCAGCTGAGTTAGATTGCTTAGGTCTAATGTTCCTCCTGAGCACCTCTGGATGGCTTTTCTTGTTTCACTGGGGGATGAGTCAGTGAATTACTCCAAAGGCAATATATTAAAAAACTATACCAAAAATGTTGTTAAGATGTTAACAACAAGTAAAATCAGCAAGATAGCTGATAAAAACAATGCAGCAAGAGTCTTGGTTCTTAATCTCCCATAAAGATATTTGACTGCAAAATTAAAATAACAAACAAATGAAGAAATCAATTTCTAGAAGTTATTCCATCTAGTACTGTTCAAACAGATAGGACTTATGACCAAATAGCAACAGCAAGCCCTTTCCCCAATGCTGTTTCAGTCACAATACCATTTACTCTGATAGGAAAAAGATCAAAACCTAGATGCTCTAGTAGTAACCCACAACTATTTCAGTGTTGTTATGGTCAGTGAGATTTCTAACTGCCAGGGAAATGAAGTGTCCCAATAATAAATAGCTAAGTCATATCAGTAGTGAACAGAAGCATGACCACTATTGGCAGTTGTAGGATTCAGGTAAAAGTAAGGTAAGACTTGGTGGTGTAATGTTGCTGTTTAAAACAGTTAAAAATGTCAGGCTTTCAAAGAGACACATTTTACAGATCAGTCATTTCTACAATATATTTCTATATGATATTATATTGTAGTTTTAAAGCCTACTATATTAGGACTTTGCAAAGCTAAAAGCAAGTGCTGCAGATGTCCAAAGAAAGGGAAATTTTCATTACATCGCTAGAAAGTTCTAAATGTTATCCCCAAATGTTCTTAAATATTAGACTTTAAATCTATCACTGGAGCAAAACCAAATCCTTCATGTCTGAGTCCTTGACCAGACTGACTCTGAATATTTGAAATGATAAAATAAGTCTTGGGGAAATGGATCTGTAGGTTCAGTTCACATGAGGCAGTCAAAGTCCATAACACATTCATTTATCACATGGCTGTGATTTCCATTTTTCTGTTTACCTCTAAGCCTCTTACCTAGATTTTGAAGTGTATTGCCCTATTGTGTACAGCACTACTGGAGTGCTGTAAAATAACACTATAATTAGATTTTTCCTCTAGATTGAATTTTGTTGCATACTAGGATTCCAGAAGGCAGGTCCTCAGTGGATACATATTATTTAGACATGTATCTACGTAGCTTATGTTGCATATACTCTTTATATCACCTTTTCTCAAGAAAAAAACCCAAGATATTTTACAGCATTACATATGAAAGAGAAGATAAGTGACCATTCAAATTCAGCTGGTATTGGTTAGTTAAGTGGCTGGGCAAGTGAAAGATTTACAAGAGAAAATTAAAAACAACTAGAAATTACAGAGGAAATTTGATAGATGCATATATATGACTTGGGTTGAAAACTGGTCAGACAACATGAGTCAAAAAGAGACAAAAATATATATCTTCACAAAATGTGGGTTTTTTACCACCTAATTGTTCTAAAGAAAGAAAAGTGATTGCATTTTTTAAACTTAGAGTTACAAATGAGGCTTAGGTTTCTGGAGCTATGATTAACCGCTCAAGTTGCATTCTCACAGTTTATATAATCTAAACCTCTGACTTGATTTATAAAATGATTATCTATTCATACCATTTGTTAATCTGTGTGCAATTTGTCACTACACTCAGAAACTCCAGCATTACTTCACTACCTAAAATAGTGGTGGCTGAACAAAGGTGAGCTAAAATTAAGATGAATGCTTGGCGGCACAATCCTAGTAAATTCAAGAAACAAGAATTGAAAACAGCTTGGAGGTAGGTCTTCAGCTAGTATAAAATAACTTCAGGGGATCTATGCCAATCTATACCAACTGAAAGCCTACCCTCTGGAGCCTTAAAATACAACAAAAATCAAACTCTGAACATATGAAATTAAAATACTATTTTACAGGATCCAATAATGTAAAATATACTTGGCAATGCAGAGAAGAAGATAGAGGGTTAGATACAGTAAAGGATTTAGATACATAAGGCAAGACACAAATAGAACTGATAAAGAAATGTCTTAGCCCCTCACTAGTTGCTCTCTTACTTTTGAGAGAAAGTTATTAGGTAGCTATGTATTTGTGCTCAAATTACTTTATGTAAATGGTGTTCAGGGTTCTGGTCCCATGAGCCAGATAAGTGGCACAGGGCTGGTCTGGGCCCCTGGGCCCAGACCAGCCAGGCTAGTATTGGGTTCTGGGGGTTTTCCACTGCCCTTGTGTGCCAAAATTGGGCTCTGCACTGTCCTGCACACCCAATCTAGCACACAGGGCTGTGGCCTGCAGGGCTCCCCACACATCAGTGGGGAGATCTATGGGCCAAATGACATGGCACCAGGGGCAGGATCTGGCCTGTGGGCCAGGGGTTAAAGCACCTCTGCTTTAGGTAACAAGGGTCTGCTTCTGTAAGGCTCCCAACATCTAGAATCCTTCACTGAACGAAGCTCACGGTTTCTACTTTCCCCAAAGGTTTTCCTTTTCATAGCTGGGTCATACAGTTTGATCAATACAGACAGGTCCCTTACAGCTACGCAAATACAGATAGAAATCCATGGGGCCTTTTGCCCACCCATAATCACTGGTTTTCAGGATCAAAATCTCATTTCAATAAAAATGGCATGAAGGGAGGGAGAAAAGAGTATAATGTTGACAGAGAAGGAAGAACAGGTATTACAGCAAAGTCTAAATGACTACTCTGTAAAGATGGGTGTGCAGATTTTCCTAATTCTATATTACACACACACTAAACATCTTTGACACACTTCTTGCAGTTGCCACTGTAGAAATGTGTCCTTAGAAGAGAAAAAAAAATAGCAGAGAGATCTGCTATATATGTATGTATAGCAAGAGGTTTGGTGCTCCTGCTACTTTAGGAGAAGGTAGGCTGTTTGAGAAGCAGTCTGCAGGTGTGCCAGGGGGCAATTAGGAATCACATGGCCTAAAGGGGCTGAGCTATCAGGATTTAAGCCCAGAGCTGGAGCTTGGCAGGCAGTTTAGTACTGTGAACTGCAGAGAGAGAAGCTCTTGGGCAGTAGAACTGCTGGTTAACATCTGAGTGCGGGTAAGCAACACTGATGGTTTGTAGGAAAGACTAAAGGGAGGTAAAGAGGTCCCAGCTGACCCAGGCAGAGAGATAATGGAGGGCCAGGGGGCCAGAGAGAGAACAGAGGGCCCAGAAAGGGAGCAGGAGCTAAAGTGTTCAAGAAGAGAATGGAGGGCCAGGGTGCCCATATGTCTCACTGGCCTAGGAGTGGGGCCAGGGCTCAGGAAGGACTGAAGGCTAAGGAAGGCAACATCTGGAAGCTGAGAGCCCAGGGGTCTCAACTCCCCTAGGATTGGGGCCAGGGTCTAAGGAAAAGGACTAAAGTTTAGGAGGGCCACAGTTGGAAACTGAGAGTGCCAGAGTGCTCATAGCCCAGAGAAACGCTATTGAAAGGATGAACAGAGCCAGGAGCCCATAGCCTGCAGGAGCTGTTATAAGCTGATTAGTATATGTGACACCCACAAAGCATAGGTGTGGGTATTGGGGAGGGTGAAGCCCATGTAATTAGCCCTAAGGCAATAAGTAGGGTCACCTGAACTCATGAGGAGGAGATCTAACTTGAAGCCCTAGGACAGCCTTCCTATTCTGAAAGTATCATGTCATCAATACATGGTAGATGAGAAGAAGGGTAGATGTCTCAGAGACAGCCATATTGACAAGGGCTAAGGGGGTTCTAGGGCATCACAACCACCCCTGTGGTGGGGAATTTATTTTGTGTGATGGGTTGGCATGGAAAAAACCACAGGGATATCAAACTGAGTTCCAGGAAATTGGCTTAATAATACAGTGACTTATGGTTGGTTTAGTGGTTTGAGATGCCTGGTCTAGTGGTATTGTTTGGTGACATAACCAATACTAAACAATGTTACTTCTCTTAAATAGAAAGAGAAAAGCCTTGCTCCACTGCTTTGAATTACCCAATCTAAATATGCTTTCAGTTGCAGCAAAATGTCTGAACAACAGAGGTTTCAATATGTTCAGAGACATAGATGCTTTAGGGAATATTGAGTTTTCCCACCAGTTACACACTTATTGTAGTTTGCTTTCACCTATTTGATCAACATCAACTGGAATGCCTGAAGTGAGTAAATGTTAATCAAAAGTGTTGAGATGTTTCTGGCTAGGGGCTACTTTCTCTGGAGGGGCAATTACAGTAAGTTAGAATACTGTGAATGAGTTAAGGAAACCAGGAAGGTAGAGTTGCACAACAGCAGAATGATATGTTAACTTCACAGATTCTAAGACATTAACAGATTAAATATATAAGATGGCGCCCTGTCACACCATTACTAATCAAAAGTGAACTTGCTGCTTTCTAATACTCGGAATTAGAAAAGTGTGTGTGTGGTAGTATAAGAAACCCTCGCTATTCATGGATTTGTGACTTGAATATTCACAGTGTACCACGTGAACATATGCTCTCTCCCCACGCAGCATGATGACACTTTGTCACTGTGCTCTGGTGATACTTTGCAGGGGTGTAGGTCTATGTCCTTAGACCATGTTGGTCTAAGGACATAGGCAGACAAGGTTCCTTGGGTGAATTTGATATCTTTTATTAGACCAACCCAAATAGTTGGAGAATAGTTATTAAGCAAGCTTTCGGGTTCAAAAACCCTTCGTCAGGCTAAGGAAGTTTCAGCAGTTGGTGTGTGCTCTTCCTGGATGGACAGCATCTCTAGAACAGACCCTAAGGAGCAATCTGTCTCTGGAATCCAAGGGTGTTTTTGTGCTCTGGAGTAAAAGGGGGGGGAGGGCGGGGGACACTTTAATTTAATTTAATTAAAGCAATTCAGAGAGCAGCTCTAATTAAAGTGCTCGCAGCATCTCATGTATCAGTGTCTCTGTGCTTCAAAATGGCAGCAGGGGCACTTTATCTAAAGCTCAAACCTACAGAAGAAGGCTAAACAGCTTTCTATCACAATGTTCCTTTGCAAACCCTCCCCTGTCAGCCCCCTGATTCCTTTTGCCACCACCTCTGCTGATTATGAGACAGAAAGAGATACAGGAAGCAAGTTCAAGAAACATTAGGGAGAATAGCGATCAGCTAAGGGTTTTACTATTTTTGAGTTCAAGCATAGTTGGAATAAGTCACTTGTTAGCATTTTATTAGAATTACTGTCTCCAGCCTGTTTATCCTAGCCTATTATCGGTACAGTATTTGCGGCTTTCCCCATTCACAGGGATCTCTAGAACATATCCCCCATGAATGGCAAGGATCTGCTGTATATATATCATATCATATAAAATGAAACAGCACTTCATTTCAATTACAGAAAAATGTGGATCTGGGGTTACTTTTTCCTAACCGAAAATTAGGGATTTTTTTTTTAATTCGGAGAAAACCAGTATCCCTGCTTATGACCCAAACTTAGCCTGACAACATCTGAGGACTTACCAGGGTAAGTGCCTAGCTTACCTGAACTGTGGAGAATGCAGAAAAGCTCCAAAAAATACTTAGAAAATGCCTTATAATAAGATGTCAGCATGTATAGCTTATTGAAACAATTGACAGGTGATTTCATTACATCATATATGTGCCATCATGAGTTAAAATACCAGGTCCAAAATGGGTTGTCCATCCAGTAGAGAAAGGCAGAACAAAAAACTATGGCTGAAAGTTAGAGCTACAAATTCAAATGAGAAGATATATATTTTTTTTTTTTAAACTGAGAGTGATGGCCTACTGTGAGGGGAAAAAAAATGGGGAAAAGAAATAAAAAACCAACCAAAAAAACAAGTGGTTGATTCTTACTTGATGCCTTCAAACTCAGACCTTTCTATAAGATAGACTAGGCACCTCTACACATACATTTGATCCAGGATCAGTTTATTCATGAGTAAACTACTCATAAGTAAACACTCCCAGGAAGGTGTCTACACATGCAGGGAAGCAGGAGCAGATTTGTTAGTAATGGCAAAAAAACCTGCTCCTGCTTCCTAGGGCCCTGTAATGGACCCCTGCTACCATCAGAAGGCTCCCCCGGGTGCTTGGTCAGGGACTGGCAGGGAGCACTGTGCCCCAGGGAGCTTGTTCTACTCTAACAATTACTAAACTAAATGTGCAGTAACCACTAGACATTAATGGATGTGTAGACATGCCCAGTGCTTTATATTTTATATAATATCCCAGTGGTTAAAGTGCAGTTATCATTGTTTCCACTCATCCAGCAAGTGGGAGAATTGGGTTCTAGTCCTTACTCTGCCTGACAGGATTCAAATTCATATTTCACTTACTATCAGGTCGCCCTAACCTTAAGTTATAGCAGAGTCTTGGGGTTGGAGAAGAAAGTTATCTTCAATTCTTCCTGTTCAGGCTGGCCCACTTGCACAGAAAATGGACAAGAATCTTGGAGCAAGAGTGCCTGGCACTACATCCTTGTTGTTGGGGTACTCGGCTAGGAAGGAAACCTGGGTTGTGATTCCTACTTTCAATTTCTTCTTTTTTTAAATCTAATGACATTTTTTAATATAAAATGTATAAACAGTCCAGGGACCAAGGAGTGGAGCCCAGGTCTCCTTATTCCATGCTGGTTTCCTTATTCTCCCAGGTCTCCTTATTCCTAACCAGAGTCATCTAAGCTAAAGAGTTGGGCTCCATCTTGCTTGCTCTCCACAAATCCCCTGTTCCTGGTGGGTGAAGAGAGCTCTTGTCTGAATCTTAAATGGGCATTATGAAGTCTAGCTATTTGACCCCTGCACCTTAAAAATTCACCTCTTACAAAGTGAATTCACCTTCTAAGGTTTTATCTTCATGTTAATTTTAGTTTCTAAAAAGCACACGGTACTAGAAAAACAAATGTTGGGAATTCCATTCCAGAATGCTTCTTTGTACCCAATTAAATATTTTATTCCAGTCACACGCTGTATGGCAGATATAAAAAAAAAATGTACAAACAGAAGCAGGCCGGGTTTTTTTTTTTTTTTTTTTGGTATTTGTCAAAAATCACTACTCACTCATTATTAGAGGGTTAGAACAAGAACATAAAACACATGTTTGCTGATGTACTGCTTGCATTTTTAGGCTGAGACTCTGATTGTAAATGTTTTTAAATAATTTATTGGCTCCTTTTGAGATGATGGTATGAACACAGCAGTCACAACATTTACAGGTGTGTAAGCAGGTGCTAAACCTGAAATAAAACAAAAATAAATACAAAATTAATTAGCAAAACAATAAAAAATTAGAAAACAAGTAAAAATATCCCTATCTTTCCTGGAACTTACAGTTATTACCAAAGTGTTGAACATAATCAGGATTCTCTCCAGCCTTAGATGATCTGAGCCAGCTCATCTCGAACAGTTTGCAGTGTGCTTCCTCAGTCCACACACGAGGTCATTGCTCCCCCTGAAGTGTTGCTTCCACTTCTGTTTTTTGTACAGGATGGGTAAGGAAAGGGGAAAAGAAACTAGGAGAGAATTAAAAGGTTCTTGCAGGGTGCATCCATATTAATGCCATGAAATACGCTCCAGAGCTTATTGCTCCAGCATTTGTTCCATGCACATCATTTGCATGTGTGCCTGGGAACACAGCACATTGAGCTGGGTCAAAGCAGCCCCAGCTGGCAGGGGACCCCAGGGGTCAGCCTTCCAGCCTGGGTCTGCCTCCCCAGCTCAGACTTGCTGTAAAGGGGCTGGCTGGGGCATGAGCATGCTTCAGTGTGGGGCGAGTCGGCAGACAGCCCACAAGGGGGTGCTTCAGTGCATTGAAGCATCCCCTTGCCCCAACCAGCCAGGGCAGCGTCTACACATGCCCTTCTTCAGAGTTTTACTCCACAGCAGGATAGTACTATTTACAAATATTCTGCTGTGGAGTAAATTAATTCCCTGAGGCTTAATAGGGGTGCACATGTAGACACAGAGGCACTTACTGTGCAGCTAATTAGTTTACTGCACAGTAGATGTTTTGTGTAGACATGCCCACTGAGTAAGAGTTCAAAACCTATCTAACTTCTTCTTTTTCAGC
>NW_005842232.1:524008-525168 GCF_000455745.1 Alligator sinensis | reverse complement strand
GCAGGAAAAGGCATTTTAAATAAACATTGGCAAGCCTCTCCCAGGCTATTTTAGTAAATGTTCATCAGAACAATAAAGAAAAGAGGAATGTTGCTGTTCCAATTCAGTAGGTGAGTATCTGCCTGTCTGAAACCACTAAAGATGTGTAAGTGTTTTTCAGTGTAGTCATCTTTAAAAAAGAGGTCTTGAGTAAAGCATATTTTTAACCCATGTTCTTTCAATACAAAAGCAACTTTCTGCCCCCAACCACTACTTGTGGAAGTATGTCTTTGTAATGTATATATTTTTAACTTAATACATTTTGATATATAATGTTCAATAATTCCAAATGTATAGAGCATTAACAATGATATGCATTATGTTTGGAAATTATTCTCTCTTTCAACAATAAGCTGCACACATTCTTAAGATTCTGAGCTGCTTTATTTGATTTCCTAGGGCTATTTGAGAGCAGAAAATAGCTGCTCCATTGGAAACATATTGACACACAAGGATATTTTCCTTTTGTGCACTTATGATTCCAAGAGGCTATTAAACTGCATTACATCCTCACATACTACATTATGTACTCTTTCACTGAAAAGCTCAGTGTCTTAAGTTTGTCTTCTGCTTCTTGACATAAGTGACATCTTAAAACTTCTTTGTTGATGATTGTCTTACTGAATGTGAAGATGCAGAAAGACAAGAATGATTCCAGTAGCAGATACCTTCAAAATCTTTTCCAGCTTGGCCAGAATGGCCACATCCAGATGAGCAGGGGCATGTGCTTGCACAAATTTGTGCCACAGTGCACGCCCCTGCATGTGCACTGCACGTCATTACAGGACATGTTATCCCACTGTGGGCAAACTGCCTATGCTCAGCTTCTCCAGGGTCCTGGCAGGCTGCTCCAACCAGAGTCCATGTGCTGTGGGAAGTTGCGGGGGGCACAGGCAGCCCCTGAACTGAGGCACTCTGTGCCCCAGGCAGACATGAAGACAGGGGAGTAGGCAGCTCTACTCCCCTCTATGTGAGCTCCCATGCTGGGGTGCAGTGTACCTCAAGATTGGCAGGACCCTGAGCTGCCTGCTCCCTTACCTCTGCATTTGTCCTGGCACATGCTATTTTGGCATGCTTTGTGCAAATTTTTTTCCCAGATTGCATGGAGAGTGTGTGTGTGT
>NW_005842232.1:511637-523984 GCF_000455745.1 Alligator sinensis | reverse complement strand
GGGGGGGGTTCTTTTGTTTTTTGGGGGGGGGTTTGGTACTGGAAATGAAAGCAAATTTTGCTCCCTGTACTGCAAATTAGCAGCACTGTGCACAGTTTAACATGCAATGTGTATAGTTTGTGGCACCCCAAACTGCACATACCTGCATATATGTCTGTGACCAGTAACTTGCTTGGTCAATCTTCTCATTTTACACAAAATGCTACCTTTAATCTGATACTGCAGCTGATGTTCTCACAAATAGATTTTGAATTGGTATCAGGAAACATTTTTTTAATTACTTTGAGAGTTTCCAGCAGTAAAAAACACCAATGAGGCACAGAAATCCTGTAACACAAGAATTAAGCCATTCATTGTTATTGCATTCATTTCAATTTGCCTCTGGTAGGGAAGGAAATACGGAAAGTCACTTCTGCTGTTTCCTATTACCTGTACATATGCTACTGTTGATATGGTGCATAGCTGAAAGCATCCAATAAAGGGATTCTTTCAGATCAGAAAAACTATAACCATGTTGCTGAAATGCAGCTTAGACAAATATGGTCGTATTAGACTTCACATTGCTGGTTGGTTCTACAGCTCCAGAAGTTTCAGGAGCACCTACTTAACAGAGTCTGTTTGTAAAATCTGAAGTCCCAACATAGGAGGGTACTGCATGATGTTGATTTAGACCTTCATGACCAAGTTAGACCTGAAAACTGTAAATCTACTGGTGCTCAGAATTCATAAAGAACTGCTGATACTGCAGATCCTGACCACATCATTGCCTGGTCAAAATAGAAATGGTACTACAGGTATAAAAACTGTGCACTAGCCAATTAATCTACTAAACACTTCTGTGTTGATCAAGGTTCCCTTTAAGTTGCTCGCATGTGCGGCTGCGCACAACTAAAAGTGTGGCTGCGCAAAGCTTTTTCAAGGCCGCGCACCAGGAGAGGCTGGGGCAGGAGCCTGGCACACGCTCCACTGGCTCTGGGGAAGTGCTCTGCTCCCCAGCTTCAGGGACAGGGAGTGGAGCACTTCCCTGGAGCCAGCAGGGCCCACATCAGCCCCCCGCCCCAGCCTCCCTACCTGTCTTGCCTCACCTCAGGGAGGACCTGCTGCCTGCTCCGAGTGAGGCTCCGCTGGCTCCGGGACACTGCTCCACTCCCCGGTCCTGATGCCACGTGCCTCCTCACCCCCTGAGGTGATGCAGGGGAGCAGAGCAGTGTCCCAGATCCAGCGGAGCCTCACTCGGGGCAGGCAGTGGCTCCTCTCTGAAGTGAGGCAAGGCAGGGATGGAGTCTGGGGCTGGGGGCTGGCACAGGCTCTGCCAGCTCCTGGGAAGTGCTCCACTCCCCAGCCCTGATGCAGGGGAGTAGAGCACTTCCCCAGAGCTGACAGAACCTGTGCTGCCTCCGGCCCCAGCCCCCAGCTCCCTTTGATAAGTGTCCCATGCCAGACCGAGGCAGTGCACTCATGGACTAGTACTCCTCAGAGGGAACATGGGTGTTGATATAGAGAAGACCACCAATTCCCATATTAGGTGCCTATATATGAGTGTGGAGCCTGCTCTGATATTCTGTAACTGGAATGTATTGGAGCAGACAACTACTCAAGTCTGCTGGAGCATGGTAATTACTGCACTCCAGCCAGCTTGTTGAATGAGCTTTAAAGAAAGTGCCCCCACCCACCACCATTTTGAAGCGTGAGGATGCTGATACATAAGACACTCCAGGCACTTTAATTAGAGGGACGGAGGTTTGTCTTTCCAACGAACAACCTTGGGAAGACTATGGGGGTTATAAATTTAATCAGGTGGAGAGGAAACAGATTATGTTGACTCTTATTTTACTATGTAGACATTCTTACTAGAATTATTGACCTGAAACAGTGTTCACCAGATCTGAAAAGGGCCTGATCAAATAATGCAAGAAGGGATTCACTAATATTGTAACATGTAAGGAGGTAGTCCTGCTGTTGTTCATTGCCTGTTTTATTCCTGAATGTGAGACCTGAACATTTTACAATTTCTCAAGGCTCTTATAAAAGAAGTACATTTTTAATCACTTTCTCCTTAAAAGTTTCTACTCCCAAAAAGACTGACTGGAAGAATATCACAGAATTTAGATGTCCAGAGACATACCATAAACTGTTTAACAAAAAAATGATAACTTTCCAAATGCAAACATTTGAAAGTGATCCATACATTATGGCAAATACTCTTGAGTCAATGGTAAGATTTGCAGGGAAAAGGATTGCATAGTGAATGACATACCCATGGACAATGAGGGCCAAATGTGAATAATTTTAGCTGCTCTACTCAAAACTACATCTCTTCACTCCTCAGACACTTTTTAGTTCAATTTGTAGCTTCTCTATTAAACAGGGAAGAACTCTAGTTGTCGCTCTTCAGGATGAAGATAGAAAGCATGCCCAGCAAAATCTCAGAACCCAATAGGTCATTCCAGTAATTTCCTTTCTACAGAGTACTCAATCAAGTTAAAATGTCTGGTATGGAACATTTAAACTCTGTAGCACAGGCCCAAATTCTTTTAGGAATCTTCACTTAGGGTATGTACAGACATTTGGGGAGGTTAGATCAAGTTAAAAATGGCCACTCGATCTAAAATAAGTCAGAATGGGAGGAGGGGGGCTAGTAGGGGGAGCTTGGGGGGGATCAAAGTTTAAGTGGGGTCCACAGGGGGGACTGGGGTGGGGTAGCTGGATCTTCAGTGGGGAGGTTGGCAGGGGCTGGAAAAGTTTGGTGGGACAAGCAGAGTTCATGGGAGGTTTGGGAGGATCAGAGGGTGGGGCTAGCAGGATCTGCAATGGGGTTGCTGGGGTCCAGGAGGCTTTGGTGGCATCAGGGAGGGCTAGTGGGATGCTTGGGGAGATGCAGGGTTTGGAGGAATGGCTGCTCTATCCTTAATAATATACATTTAGTAGGCCCCAAACTAATTACTGGGTACATCTACACGATACACTATGTTGCTGTAGCAATGCACACTGGCGATGTAGCATCAGTGGACACAAACCATGATGCAACAACTATGTTGCCATAGCAATGTGCTCCCTTGCTATAGTGCATTGCTACAGTGGTGCAGCTGCTAAAAACAACCATGTGCTGCTAACACAGCACAGTAATGGCTAGTACTGTGCTGCCATTTAGTACTTTTTAAAGGAAGTACTAAATGATGGCATAGTAACAACGGTGTTGTAGGGGCATGTGTAGACATGCCCACTGTCATGCAACCTGTATTCTATTTTAGAAAGACAGAAACAATATTTTTAGTTGCAGATATATATCTTTATGCAAATTCCATGTTTCTATCTAATTCTAGCAATAGGTCATACTTTGTTTCCCCAGGAATAAGCAAGATAGGCGAGAAGATTTTCTGAAAACAGATTTAAGGAAATATCTTCATATCATGTTCTCTGAAACCCAAACTTCACAATTGGTTAGGTTGAACTTAAAGCATTGATTCATAAAGTTGTGCAGGAAATCAGCACATGGCAAAGCCTCACCTCCTGTGAAGGCCATATAGGTACCTACATTACCATTAAACTTGTGTGTCTACACAACAAACTGCTCAAGGTGAGCTGGCTCACATACTGTAAACAGGTGACAGCAAATGGTGTGCCAAAGTATTCTGTTAGAGGTAACTGCTCTCTTTTCCCAATCTGGCACCTGGTGTCTACCCCAACTACTAGAGCTATGCCAACAGCTGCTCCTCTGGAGACAACTGCCACTGCTAGTACCTTCTGCCACCCTTTAATGCCCCCAGGCTACCCCTGTGTTGGCCTCCTCCACACTCCCAGCAATGCACTCTATTGTGAGCAGGTGGTTGGAAAATGCACAAAGGGAACTGCACTTTGCAATCCATCTCATCCCCTCCACTCCTATGTTCCCAGGGCCAGCAGGAGGAGCCATACAGGTGGCCATTGGTGTGTGAGACCCATCAGGTGCAGCCTTAGCAACAGGGACTGCCTTTGCACCCTGGGTACAGCCAGGGGTTGGAAGGGAGCAGACACTGGAAAGAGCAGCAGTGAGGTCCTGCCTCCACCACCCTTACCTGGCACCAGCTAGAGCACTGATTCTCAATGATTTTAGCCTCAAGGTCTCCCTCCATGTTTTGTCTGGATTTAGATCCATCTCTGATTTTCAACTGGGGTGCCTTGAAATTCAGGGAATTTTAGCCATTAATTTTAATTCAGAAAAAAAGTGTCCCCCAGGTATCAAGTTTTGGAAACACTGTTGTAAACACTGTAGACAGCAGCACGGAGCTCAAAATAGATGTTCTACTTTGGCTTCTTTCTGTTAGCCTCAAGACTCTGGGCATTCAGACTTCAGAACTGCCTATACACATGCTTGAGGCTGGAGGGGGGCATCTTAATTACAGCAGTTCCTGGAGAGCTCCTCTAATTAAAACGGCTCACTGTCATGTGTATTAAGCCCCTGTGCATTTCAAAATGGCCATGGCATGCTTTAGCTCAAGCTCATTTGACAAGATTTGGATGAAGTGTACCATAGACTTTCATAGATTTCATAGACATTAGGGCTGGAAGGGACCTCGTAAGATCATTGGGTCCAGCCCCCTGCCTAAGGGGCAGGAAGTCAGCTAGGGTCAAAGGATCCTGGCAAGATAAGTGTTCAAATGTTTCTTAAAAGTGTCCAGAGTAGGTGCTTGCACCACCTCTGGGTGGAGTCTGTTCCAGGCCTTGGGGGGCTTGGACAGTAAATAAGTTTTTCCTTATGTCCAGCCTAAAATGGTCTTGCAGGAGTTTGACCATTGGACCTTGTCATCCCTTGGAGTGCTCTGGTGAATAATCATTCCCCAAGATCCTG
Organism: Alligator sinensis; assembly: GCF_000455745.1. Lineage (NCBI taxonomy): Eukaryota > Metazoa > Chordata > Crocodylia > Alligatoridae > Alligator > Alligator sinensis. The sequence continues at coordinate 519,156 of NW_005842232.1, read as the reverse complement.
ATGCACACCCCTTATGTACTTATAGGCTGCCACCAAGTCACCCCTAAGCCTGCGCTTCTTCAGGCTGAACAGTCCCATACCTCATAGCCTCTCTTCAAAAGGCCTGTTCTCTTGGTCTCTGATCATGTACATGGCTCTCCTCTGGACTCTTTCAAGCTTCTTCACATCCTTCCTGAATTGTGGAACCCAGAACTGAATGCAGTACTGTAGCTGCAGCCACACCAAGGCTGAGTACAGTGGGAGGATGACATGGCCATTGCCATTTTGAAGTGCATGGGAGTTTAATACATGAGACGGTAAGGCAACACTGGAGCTTTTTAATTAGAAAGTAAATGAGCATGTCTATAGGCACCCCTAGAATCCCAGGCCATCTAATTTGCCTGTCTACTTGGGATCTAGGTAACAGGGAGGCCAGCTGGCCTGTATACCTAAAAATCCTAGTAAAACCTTTCTGGGGCAGTCTGGAATATGGGGCTGCCTGGGACCATGAAAGAGTGGGTCCTCAGAAGCACACCATAAGGTTTAGAAGATTTCTATCCAACTGCAGCCTGTGATTTAGAGTTCATTTAGTCTACAAGGCTTTGATAAAGCATTTTGGTTTGAAAGAATAGTAATTTTCTTTATACAACTTTTTTTTGCTAAAAAAAAAAGAGATTCCAACCAGCTCTTTATTACATAAGATGGTCTAACCTATTGGTTCAGTTTACTGTGTTACACACTACTGTTGGCTGTGATTTATGGTTACTTAAGCCAACTACTGGATTTTGTTTTTCCAAGACAAATGGTTGTGGACCATGAGGAAGTGGTGTGAAGCAGAAGAAAATCAAAGCAACACTAAAAGAGGAAAAATGGTGAGATTAGAGCTATGTAAATTAGATGGAATACACTAAGAGTAAATATTATAAAAACAAACTCCCAATAGTGCATTAGATTTTTTTACATGGGATTTCAATAGCACATTCATGTATCATCCAAGGAGAATCAAGAAATTCTGGTCATGTCAATGGCAGCTCCTTTTAGAGCTATAATTCAAAAGAAAGACAATGTTTTACTAAAATCTGCTCCTTTTCTTTGTAAAATAAACTTCCCTCAAGTCAATTTATTCATAATGCTTAATAATGCATATTTTTTTACAAGATATTTTTCATAATAAAATATTAATCCTGTCAATGAACCTAATGGGTGAATTACGCACATTTAGTAAAGGAGCTACACACTGCATTTTCTTCCAAATTAATGGTGCCTCTTCCAAGCTTATTGTAAGAAATATAGAAAAAGAGAGAAATAAAAAGATAAGAATTTAGAGACACAGATGTGACCATGATTAGGGATCCTAGACAGGATAGTAATGATTATAAAGAAAAAATAGAATGGATCATAGTAATAAATGTATGTTTAAATAATGTAAGGGCAATAATAACTTTTATCACCTTTTCTAACTGTTAAGTTTAAATAAATTAAAAAAGAATACAGGAATGGTCATGGTATTAATGCCAACATTTAAAAATGCCCCAAGTAATTCTACCATAATTAAGTGAAGTTAAACATTAGATTTGGTAAAATGATTAAATATTTGGGGAAAAAAATCAGTCATAAAGAACAAGCTACAGCTATAGGTGACTGAGTCATATAACAGCTTATTAAACAAACTGCTGGGTGTAGCAGACTAGAACAGATGTAGACATAATCATCAATGTGGAAGTCTAGAAGGCTGAAAGAATACATTAGTATAGAACTGAGGAGAAGCATCCTCACATGTATGGAAAACAATAAAAATGCATGTGAGAAGGAAGAGGAAATAATTTTCAGAGGAGATAGAGTTGTCCTACAGCCGAGGGTTACTGCAAGGAAAGCAGTAGGCAGAAACTGTATAATGCTTGGCTAAAGGGCAATTTGCTCTTGCTAGGGAAAAGGTCAGTTTAACCCACCTGAATGCAGTGCAACTTACAGTGTCCAAGGCACCAGCAGTGGGATGGATATGCTGTCATTTAACAGAGCTCCACTCCTGACAAATCTACATTATACCCCCCTACAGAACTATAAACCTTCCATACTCCTCTCCCACTACAACATCGAGCCCTGCTGCCACCAGCTATGGTAGAATCTAATGCTGCCATCTTGCCTCCAAGTACTTAATGGGTACATCTACACAAGATGCTAACTGTGCAGTAGCCTAATAATACTGCACACAAACAGTGCTAATACACTACTGAGCAGTATTATTAAGCTACTGCACAGTAGCATCACTATAAAGGCATGTGCCAATGCTATCGTGCTGTAACTCTTGTTGCTGCACAATAGTTCAGTGCTAGATTATACAAATACTACATTTAATGTGCAGTAACCACTGCGTATTAATCGAAGTGTAGGCGTGCCCAATGTGTCTGATAAATGTAGGATGTTACAGCAGAGTCCCAAGTGAAAAAAAACCTCAATTGTCCAAAGCAATGATAACTATGCCCCTGAACAGTGAAAACATCTTGAAAATATTTACTTGCCCTCTACCAATAAATATGTCCATATGTCCATCAATGTCCATCCTTACATTTTTATTAGGTAAAAAATGCCTTAGGAGCTGTTTGACTATATTTTCCACCTTTTCCATTTTTCTATATCAGTCTTTGATTCTTCCCTTCAGCAGCCACCATAAAACGGATCTGGCACCAAAAAAATAACCTGTGCCTTGCCACAGTTTAACAACTCAGTACTTTATTCCCATCCTGTATTCATTCACCCCTAACCTTATAGTCATGTTCACAGCAGTTCCAAAATGACTCTTTAAGGAACACAAATAGCTCAGCTTAGACCTCTGAAAATCCCTTAGGTGGATAGGTATCCTGGGGAAACTTATTAAGGTAAATAACTTTGTGTTTAGAATTTGCAAATCAGTTATAATACCAAGTGCCCATTTATTAGAGGGATCACTTACTGTAACACCTGAATTAAACATTTGTTTAACACTTAGTGAATGTTATTGACAGTACTTGTTGTTATGTTAAACACCACCATCTCACTTCAAATGGAGGCATCAGAAAAAAATCATCATCCTAAAACACTGCATTCAAATCAGAATAAGCTTGGGATTTGTTTTTTCAGATCTCTCAAGAAACCCTAATGTCACAAAACACACACAAATCTTTATACTAGTTGCATCTGTCTTCATACAATGAAAAATTATACATGCTTCAGACACTGTAAGCCTTGCCTTTACACATAAGACCAAAGAGTTTAATACACCATATTTTCTCACATATCTTATTTCCTTTTATGACCAAGTGACCTATCACCTGGACAAGGGAGAAGAGATTGATGTTGTATATCTTGACGTTAAAAAAGCCTTTGTTCTGGTATCCCATGATCACCTCTTGGCAAAACTGGCCAACTGCGGCCTCAGCTTTACCACGATCTGCTGGCTGGGAAATTGGCTCCGTGGTCGGGCCCAGAGGGTGGTGGTTGATGGAAGTCAAATCACTGTGGTGCGCTGTGACCAGTGGGGTACCTCAAGGCTCTGTCCTTGGGCCTATAGTATTCAACATCTTCATTAATGATGTGGACGTTTTAGTGAGAAGCGGACTGGCCAAGTTTGCCAATGACACCAAACTTTGGAGTAAAGTGTCCACACCTGAGGACAGGAAGGCTGACTGTAACAGGCTCAGGAACTGGGCAGATGAGAACCTGATGGTGTTTAACACCGAAAAATGCAAGGTTCTCCACCTTGGGAAGAAAAACGCACAGCATTCTTATAGTCTCAGCAGTGCTATGCTGGGAAGCGCTATGGACGAAAGGGACTTGGGGGTCATGACTGACCACAAGATGAACATGAGCCATCAATGTGATGCTACAGGTAGTAAAGCAGGCAAAACAGTGGCTTGCATCCACAGATGCGTCTCCAGAAAATTTCAGGACATAAATCAGATGCTTCTCAAGAAAATTCCAGGACATCATTCTCCCATTGTACTCAGCTTTGGTGAGGTCGCAGCTGGAGTACTGCATCTAGTTTTGGGTTTCACAATTCAAAAAGGATGTGGAGAAGCTTGAAAGAGTGCAGAGGAGAGCCACGTGCATGATCAGAGGTCACGAAAACAGGCCTTATGATGAGAGGCTGAGATCTATGAGACTCTTCAGCCTGGAAAAGCGCAGGCTCAGGGGTGATCTGATGGCTGTCTATAAGTTTATAAGGGGTGCTCACCAGGATCTGGGGAAACATCTGTTCAGCAACGCACCCCAAGGGGATGACAAGGTCAAATGGTCATAAACTCCTTTGTGACCATTTCAGGCTGGATATAAGGAAGAACTTCTTTACTGTCCAAGCCCCCAAGGTCTGGAATAGACTGCTGCCAGAGGTGGTTCAAGCACTTACTTTGAACGCCTTCAAGAGACATTTGGATGTTTATCTTGCTGGGATCCTATGACCCCTGCTGACTTCCTGCCCCTGGGGCAGGGGGCTGGACTCAATGATCTTCTGAGGTCCCTTCCAGCCCTAATGTCTATGAAATATATGAAATCTATATTTCTCCTGGAATATAATATGTGCATAGCACACAGCAAAATTGGCCAGAGAAAGTTTAGCTCGATTAGTGGAACACCAAGACCATTAAAAGAAGAGACTATTGTAACACCTCTGGAGTAAAGAACCACTAAGTCAATTGACCCCCTCCACTTCCTGAATAGTGATGCTGCACAATTGTGGCACAGTGAAGCAGGAATCAAAGCAGGGTGATTCTATCCCAGTCAAAAAATCAGCTTCCCTGCTTAGTGTTCATCCCCATTTAGTGGGGGGTCTGATTTTGGGGGAAGAGATGTATGCTGTATGCAGGAAAATGTGGAATGAGTCTTTCTAGGGATACTCATGTTCCTTGGATCTATCATTTTTACTTTATAAGTGCCTAAATTCCTGTTCCATGCATCCCATCAGTTTACTTGCTTTCAAAATTCTGAAATTCACCAATGTTAAAATCTGTCCATTGCAGACAAAATATTTCATTAATATAGAAAAACTGCTTTTAAAAAATATTTAAAGAGAGTTAAAGCTGAAAATTCATGCACTGAAAGGTTAGGAAAAGTCAGAATCAAAGTTTTCTGGACAATAATTTTAACCTACTTTTTACAGAACAAATTTTCTTACATGCAAAGTGCCCCATTGAGGCTCATGACTGGAAATAGGAAGATTTGTGGTAAAATTTTGGCTTTACTGCAATTATCTATAAGATTTCATTTACTGTGGTGACAAAGGTTTCACCTGTGGTTTCTCTTCCTGGATGTGTCAGACACTTAACTGCTCTGTGACTGTTCTCCCTCCCCCTCCCCCCAGATCTATAACATGATTTAATAATTTTCATTTTGTTTAAGGTTCCCTCTTGAGAAAAATTTTAGTGGGTCTGAAAATTTAGCACAGATTAATAGCTAGTGTAATATGCTTTGACTGGAAGCTGACACCCTTGCAGCAAAATATTGAGCATTACATAGAAATATAAAAAATGAATTTTAAAAGAGACACACACACACAAAACATTATTAAGGTAAGAAACCATCATGGAAAATTTCAAATAATGAAATTTTGGCAAAGTGAAAAGTTTTCTAATAGGAAGTCTTACAGATCCACAAACAGAAACTCTAGAGTATTCTCTCGCTCTCTTGAAGGAATATAAACCTTAATATGAAACTAAGAGCTTGTCTCCAGGAAGAAGCTCCTATGTAGTAAGTTAAAGCGTGAATCTACAGCTCAATAATTCCTACATGGACACTTGGGCTAAGTACAGATGTTCAAGAAGCCTGAGGCTGAAGCGCTCTAACTTTCAAGCTTTACTCTAAGTGCCCATGGTTATGTCTGAAATGAGTAGAACATGTTATTGTGAGAGGGAAGAGTGGGGCTTGAAGCCTGCCCAAACAGACCAAACTCCGCAGGTAGGAGGGTCTCTAGTACACCTCCCAGCATGCCCCATGGGTTTGCTGGGTTGCCAAAGACTCCCAACAGGAACCAAGTGGCCCCTGATTGTCTGGCAGGGACATTACGGCCACCCACCTGGACCTGATGCAGCAGCAGCTCATCATGACATACACCCTTATGGCCATGAGCCACCAGTCAGCCATCCTGCGTGTGCCCATCCATTGTGCCTTGTACCTGCCAAGTGTGTGTGTCTCCTGTAGACCAAGGCTTTGTGTGTGTGTGTCTGCATGCGTCTCAGATGCCTGTACTCCACCCCCACTGGTTGGGTGGTGGGATGGTTGAAAAGCACAAGATCAGTGGGGAGCATTAATAAATCCATATCATCAGTCTTCCACATGGAAACAGTGAGGAGAGCCAAAGCAAAAATGGAGCTTAGGCTGGCAGCAAAAGTTAATGATAACAAAAAGTCATTCTTTAAGTACATAGGAAGCAAAAAGAAGGTGCAGGGTAACTTAGGGCCCTTTCAGGATGAACTAGGGCAACTGGTAACAGATAGGATGGCCAAACCGGAGCTTCTAAATTATTTCTTTGCATCCGTGTTCCTGGACACGGATACAAATATGCATCCCATTGAGACTTTAGGTAAGCCCGGGATAGATACCAACCCACTAACTGTTTGTGTTGACCTAGTAAAGGGGCACCTGGAGGGGCTGAATGTATTTAAGTCAACAGGCCCTGATGATCTTTATCCTGGGGTACTTAAGGAATTAGCTGGAGTCATAGCAGAGCCATTGGCACAACTGTTTGAGTACTCGTGGTGCTCAGGACAGGTCCCAGAGGATTGGAAAAGGGTCAATGTGGTCCCCATTTTCAAGAAGGAGAGGAAGGAGGAACCAGGTAACTATAGGCTGGTTAGCCTCACCTCTATCCTTGTTAAGGATCACATTTGTGGGGGACCAGACAGTAAATAATGCTAAAGGGCAGTCAGAATGGGTTCACAGCAGGCAGATCCTGCCCGACTAACCTGGTTTCATTTTATGACCAGGTCACAAAATGCTTGGATGAAGAAATAGAGGTAGATGTTATTTACTCAGATTTTAAAAAGGCCTTTGACACAGCGTCACACCCAGTTCTTATAAGTAAACTAAACAGTTGCAGTGTAGATTATTACACAGTCCACTGGGTAGAATACTGATGTATGGGATGCACCCAGAGAGTGGTGGTGAACGGGTTGGTCTCTACCTAGAGAAATGTGGGCAGCGGAGTCCCCCAAGACTTTGTCCTGGGACCAGTACAGCTCAGTATCTTCATTAGTGATTTGGAAGAGGGAGTAGAAAGCATGCTGTCCAAGTTTGCTGATGACACCAAACAATCTAGTCTCTTTTTATGACCAGGTTACAAAACGCCTGGACACGGGAGGAGGGGTGGATGTCGTATACTTAGACTTCAGGAAGGCCTTCGATATGGTATCCCACCCCATCCTGGTGAACAAGTTAAGAGGCTGTGACTTGGATGACTACACAGTCCGGTGGGTGGCAAATTGACTGGAGGGTCGCACCCAGAGAGTCGTGGTAGATGGGCCGGTTTCGACCTGGAAGGGGGTGGGCAGTGGGGTCCCGCAGGGCTCGGTCC
>NW_005842232.1:488311-511114 GCF_000455745.1 Alligator sinensis | reverse complement strand
TCACCAAGGCGCCCCCGGGGGTTACAAGAAATAATGGCCACAAGCTAGCAGAGAGCAGATTTAGACTGGACATTAGGAAGAACTTCTTCACAGTTCGAGTGGCCAAGGTCTGGAACGGGCTCCCAAGGGAGGTGGTGCTCTCCCCTACCCTGGGGGTCTTCAAGAGGAGGTTAGATAAGCATCTAGCTGGGGTCATCTAGACCCAGCACTCCTTCCTGCCTATGCAGGGGGTCGGACTCGATGATCTATTGAGGTCCCTTCCGACCCTAGCATCTATGAATCTATGAATGGGGGGAGGTACAAAAACTAGACAGCAGGGAGCGAATCCAGGCTGATTTGGACAGGCTAGGGAAGTGGATGGAACAGAATACAATGCAGTTTAACAAAGATAAGTGTCATGTATTGCAGCTGGGGAGGAAGACTCATCAACACCTATAGCCTGGGAGGTACCATTCTAAGTAGCACAACTGCGGAATGGGATCTCAGAGTTGTAATCAACTCCAAAATGAACATAAGTCACCAGTGTGATGAGGTGATAAGTAAGGCTAAATGCACCCTTTCTTGCATAAGTAGGTGCATCACAAACAGGTCTAGGGAGGTGATATTTCCCCTCTATGCGTCATTGGTCAGGCCATAGCTGGAGTACTGCATCCAGTTTTGAGCACTGCACTTCATGAGGGATGTGGATGGCCTGGAGAGGATTTAGAGGAGAGCCACTCGGCCAGTTACAGAGAGCAAATTCAGATTAGACATCAGGAAAAAAATCTTTGCAGTGAGGGTTGCCAAAATATGGAATGTGTGTCCAAGGAAGGTGGTGCTGTCCCCTTCCCTGGAGGTATTTAAGAGGAGATTTGAAAAACAACTGTCTGGGGTCATCTGCCCCCAGCAGTCTTTCCTGCCCAGGGCAGGGGGTCAGACTCGATGATCTAATAGGTCCCTTCTGACCCTAACATCTATGAAACTATGAATTGGCTAGCCACGAGCATGCTGGATATCAGAGTAGGCAACTGCATGCTCCATGAGCATATCCCAACCTACCAAGGAGTCAGATTACACCAATCCCTCACCTATAAACCTCATATTCAGAAGGTCAGCACAGGTAGCTTCCTTAAGACATTTAGCCAGCATGACATGGTATGCAAAATTCAAAATGCTCAAAACCACTGCTCTTGCAGTAGTATATGTCTCATGAACTTACTGTCCTCCTATCCAGAAGTTATCACACTGAAAAGCTCAACACTGTACTTAACAGTGCTCAGAAACTCATAACAGGATGCACAATTTACATTCCCTGAACTCTTGGGCATTAGACCAAATGACATAAGAAGGCACACCCTAACCACTCCCCTGCTGCCAGGTTTTCGGACCTATGGAAAGCCTGGCAGGCCGGGTACTATGACCTTGTGTGTTGCACTAAATTTAGATATGGGGTGGGATGGAAATAAAATGATCATTCAGAGTAATCTGGTCTGAAATCTATTCCTATGGTGTTTTATGCAAACACCAAACAAATTCTTATTGAGCGTGGCCTTGACAGAGAAGCATGGGTCAAGCTAAACAGACTGAAATCTGGCTACAGAGGGAACAAAACAACCCTGTACAAAACAAACATCTTCTGAAGTCCCCTGTGTGAATGTGCTGTACAGCAAGCAGCACAGCACTTAATCAAAAGCTATAATCTTTACAAATGTCCACATGGGGTAGATGGAATCCAAACACTGGGCACATCTACACAAGATGCTTTTCTACACAGTAGGCTAATCTGCTGCACAGTCAAGAGTCATCATGTAGCCATGCACAGCAGATACTGAAGAGTAAATTATGCTATTGCACAGCTGGCTAGTACCTGTAAATATAGGTACTAAATTAACTGTGCAGTAGTGCTCATGTAGATGTTGACCAGGAGCAAATTTGCTCCCAGTCAGCCACACAAGCAGGGGGCCTGGTCCCAGCACTGCTCAACTCCCAGCTCCTCTGTCACAGGCCAGCTGGGCACTGCGAGTATATCAGTTTTATCACAGGCCAACTAGGCTGCTTGATTCAGTTTCGGATTGAGGAGGCAAAGTTGGGAGTGAAATAAAGGCAAATTTATTATAGCTTACACACACACACACACACACACACACACACACACACCAGTTAATAGAAAGATAAATGCAATAAGCAGACAATGCAGTATTAAAGAGCTAATAGTAAATAATAACAACAGATAGATCAATTCTGTCGCAGGCCAGCTGGACACTGTGAAGGTATTAGCCATGGGGCTGTTCAAAACAACAGATAGACAGACATGGGTTGGCAACTTATCGATAGTCCCTCAATGCCAGGTACGCATCAAGTGATTCCAGCAAAGTCAGGTGTCCCTGATCGACACTGTCAAAGGGTTACCAGGGAAGGTCCCTTGAGCAGGATCTGATCCTCAGTCACACTGGGAGTCTGGGGTCCAGGTGTGGAACAGAAATGACCATTCTGTTCCCTCCTTCCTGCTGGTTACCTGATGCACGTGGTTTTTATACCTAGTCTTATGCTAATGTGTTGGCCTCAAAGCCACTCACAATGTTGCCCTATAGCTGTTACCCTATGGGATTGAAAGGTGTTAAAAATCATCATAAAAGGTTACTACTCAGACTTGGGTTTATCCAATAAACAAATTACAATGCAGCACCTTTAGGTTTGAAATTGACATTGCTCTGCCTCGGTTCCAACCCCTTTTAGGTTTCATTTGAATATGCTTTCTTGGCATATGCTTTCCTGGAATGTGTTAGGTGTGCAAAGCAGTTGGATCCAGTTTTTATCATCAAGGCTGAACCCTGAGCAAAAAATAGTTATGTTTCCTAATATTACAGCTACAGCTTTGCCTATGGGGCCCAGTCAGTTCCACGAACAGTTAATTTTATCATTTTGGTTAAACTTATGACAGACAAGTTACATTTGCAGTTTACAAACTTACAAGCTTTATATTAACCAATATTACCTGTTTAGGCAAAATACCAAATGCCTCCAAGAAGCACATATTTATTGCTTATTAATCCCTCTGGTTCTGGCAGTCACACTGCCCCCAAAAGCCAGGAGGCAATCAGCATCAGGACAGGGTAGTTTGTTAGTAGTTCTCTGTGCCCCACTCTCCCCATCCCAGCATTATATGGCTCCTGGCTCCCCACAGAAGTCAGGAGCTGAGCAACACTAGGACTAGGGAGCTTTTTGCTTCCCTGCTTAGCCAGGAGCTGTCCCACTTGTGGCCAGCCCCAGGTTGGGAGGGAATTCCCTACCCAGCTTGGGGCTTGCTGCCAGCTGCCCCATTGGCCAAGCAATGCAGGGGGCTAGGAAACAGCTGCAGGGCTGGGAAACCACTGCCCCGGAAGCCCCTTCCTTCCTCCCTGGAGCCCAAGCCTGACCCTAGTGCCCCCTGCTGGGTCTGGCACACAGGGGAGCCTAGAACCCCACCTGGCTGCTGTAGGAGGGTAAAGGAGCACATTAATAGTATATGTAGATGTGCCAACCAAGTGATAAGACCAGAAAGTGGCTCATAGCTAGCCAAAGTGAACAAGGTATGGGATTGGAAACAGGGACTTTGCTGACTCTTGTCAGTGACAACTCAGAGGCAGGGCTGGCCCGGTGCTTGGGCAGAGCATACAAGCTCTGGCTGAGGCTATAGCACTCTTTTGGGAGTGAGGGTGAGCAAGGTGCCACAGAGCTCCATGGGTTGCTGGCAGAATGCAACCTAAAATGAGTCATGGTGGGATCTGGTACAGATGTTTGTTATGCCACTCTAACTTACAGTACTGAAGTCTGATATCACATCCATCCAGGGTTATCTTAAGAGTGGGATCCACCATTTCTACAGCGCCCTATGTTTCCTGACCATCTATTCAGTTATGGCTATAGAGTACTTTCTGTGCACTTGTCATGCTGTAAGTGTAACTTCTGTACCTGGCCTTGTATATTAAGATGAGTCAGGTACCCTTCGATAAAAATGGACCAAGAGCGTCTATGCAGGAAATTAATACAGAGTGGTTAGTTCATCCTAAATTCATGTCCTCACCTGCTTCACAGGCAATTCCCCATGAAAAATCCCCAAGAGGCACTCAGAATACAAAATTAAAAATAACGAAGAATCCCTTTATATTCTCATTTGGAGAAGGTGTAATGTTAAAAGATATCAGTTCATAAGAATCAGACATTACATCACTTTTTATATATTACATAGATAAACAGAGGTTTAAAGTGGTTATTCATGTTATTCATAATGAGGTATAGCTGAGAGTGATAAGCCTCAGCTTAATATGGGAATTCCTTGATGAAGATATTGATTCAGTGTGTATTCTGCAAAGCAGTCTATATGTTATTTCCTTTATTAACTGTGAGAGTACATTTTCTGCAGTTCAATTATCTTTTCAGAACAACTCTATTCAAAATGAGCCAACTATACAATGGGTTATTTTACCTTTATCTAGCAGTACAAAATGGTCCTTTGATGCTTAGATTGATTCTGTTTTAAAGAGGAAAATCATTCAAACCACCCACACATTTTTGGAGGTAAAGTGGAGAATAAAGTTAAGAACATGTAATAAAGAGGAATTCAAAAGAATTTACTAAAGAAGGTACTATTTACAGAAAAGTCTTGCAACTGAAGCTATTATAACCACCCATAATCTTGTACAACTATTAAAATTATTTCCAAACAAATCCAATATTTCTATTATTAAAATACAGGTTTCTAGTTGGTCATATATTAACTTCTTCACCCATACACACACTAAGGTTAGCTTTGGTTTTCCTTATTAAAATGCAAATCTACTTTGTTGCTTATACTTTATGGATATTTCTTACATTTTCTTGATGCTGCTAGAAGAGACATCATTTACTGGAGATGAAAATGAATAATAAAATGTAAGACCATACTGAAGAGCATTATTCACACACTACAAGGTCACCTCAATCACACTGCTCGTGATAACATAAAAACTCATCCTCTGCATCTAGGTAGATGAGCAATAGAAGAAAATGATGACAGAGGAAAACCTTACCATTATCACAAAAAATGCATGCATCTTTGCTTCACAAAATATGTGCATATATTACATTGCGTTTGTCCCACAAATGCTATTGCAGAATGGTAATTTACCCATGTATGAGTTATTTCTACACACAGAATGAAAAGCAAAATGCTAAGGGCTAAGGGCTGAAATTCCTATTATTAGCAAATGTCAAATACTACCAGGGTGTGGGGAAGCTGGGATCGTCCACATCAAAGCAGCACAGAGTAGCCTGATGCCGATGCCACTACTGTCAGACCATTTTCTTCACAAAGAAGGGAATATCTTGTAATATAAAGGATGTTTCTATCCAGGATAGCAAAGATGAAGTTTCTCTGATAAGTGGAATCCCATTGTTTCAGGACTAGAGAAGTTCTGTCCACAAACAGGGTGACAGAGGATCCCAGTGGGTTATGCCTAGAATTTGCATCCAAAGGTGTAATAAAGGGTATGGAAGCCCATGCTGGTTTCCATCAGCTAATCTCTCCAAGGTTATATTTCTTCAGGATCACACAAATAACTCATAGGAATGGATTACAGTTGGGCAGGCACAATACTGTACATATAGCTTGTAGGCAGGTGACTAATTGCCTCTGGTCCATTGCCAGACCTCAGCAGTGAGGCAGATCTGAATTGGCATGGGTAGAGCCAATCCATTTGAGAGAGGCACAAGTTGGCCTTGCATGTGTGCTGACTAGGTATGCTGAATGGGTCTACCTGAATGAATCAGTGTACATGGAGCAAAGCAATGGTAGGGCTTCATAAAGAGGTAGAACAAGGATTAGTTATTAAGCTAGAGCCCTCACAAGTGGACAAGAATATGAGATGGGTAAAATTACATGATTGATCCCAAGTATCCTTTATACCTGTAGCCTTCCGTGTCTCTCTCTGGTGCATCTCATATGGGGATTCCTCACAAGGCTCACTGTTATTCTTAGGGATAAACAACTTGGTTATGGGAACGACTTCAGGTCGGTTCACCAGGGGGCCTCTCCTGCCACGTCTTTGATAATGATTGCCTTCAGATTGGGAGGACGATGTTTGATCCCATCTCCCCTTGGCATCTCCCCTTGGTTGTTCCCGTTACTCCGCCTTTGTAGGGCTCCAACCTCCCTTACACCCCACCTAATACCGACCTCGATGTCGTCACCTGCATTATTGAGGCTGATATCGTGTGCCTTCTTTGGTGCTCGGATTCCAGGAATATGGTGGCTGCTGGCTGTGGGAGATGTTACTATCCCGAACATTTCCCCCGGCCTCCCTCCTTTCCAGTTACATGTTGTCTGGCTTCAGTACCGACCCGTCCCCCGACTTATCGCCTCTGCCCCGGGCTTGGTACTTGTTGTCCATCCATCTCGCCTGTATCCTGGCTCCACCAAGTCCTGCTGGGCTCCAGTCTCTGCTGCCAGCTTCCTCGGTCCACGTTGGCTCTGTAAACAAATCCTTGGGCCCTCTCTGGCCATGTGCTATCGTGGAGACCCATTCCTGGGGTAACCACCAGGTCCCCTCACTGGGACTGCTTGTGTTCTCTGGCCCCTCCGGGCCAGCTTGGGACACCACTTTCAGTACCCCTTGCTTGTCTTCCGCCGGGCTTTTTACCTTGGCCCTGGGGTTCTGGCTGCCCAATCAGTCCTGGCACACTGTTATAAAACATGCCCACACCAAGGGGGTTGTCAATCCTGGCTCCTTTGGGCTCAGCCATTTTTTTTTCCTTTTTGTATTTTCCCACAGCAGCTCCACCCGCCGCAATTTCACTTTCGCCACTTTTATCTTCTGGCACAGCATCCCGCCGCCTTCACTTCTTATCGGACAAGTCTTTTCCACAATACCCTTTTGTATTTCTTTGATGAACAGTCACTAAACTTCAAATGCATAATGAATGTATGAAGTCTCAGGGGAAAAGGAGTCCAGAAATGCTGAGTGTGCTAATTGTGCTGCTTATGCAGTTTTCAGAAGAAAGGGAAGGGATAATGTGAGCTTCTGTTTGCTTGTACAAGAGCAGTACTGTATATTTAGCCCATAGATGGTAGCATCCAGTTTCCCTAAAAGTTCACAGCTGAGCTGTTGTAGTGAAGCAATTGAGTTGGGATAGCAAGAGGGCCATAATCTGGGACCAGCTGATGTCCCTCTTACACACTTGGCCAGTCAGGAAGTGGCCATCTGAAGAGATTCATGTACACCCAAATGAAAGTGCTTTAGGATTTTGCAGAGAGCTTAGAAAGTTAGGGTAGATGCAGGACCTTTCCCCAAAGGTAACTACATGTAGGATGCAAATGCTGTAGGAGAAGTTCTGGCAGGAAGGTGTTAGGTCTTGCAGATCCAGCCATGCCCATACACTTGGCACCAAGCAGACTGGGAGGACATCAGGATACCCAAATATTGGAGCCATCCGAGCTGTGTCAGAGCCTCTGATCAGGCATGCCCAGCTGGGCCAAGCACCTGAGTTATCACACCTGTCCCTGATCCCTGGCTAATACATCTACCCCACTTCTCTGCAATTGGATTGGCTGCTGAAAGCATCACTCACCCGTTATAAAACACACCTGCAGCCTCAGGCTACAGGCACCCCTTCACACAGCCTCAGTCTGTGCTGGCACGCCTCACATTCACTGCTCTCTGGCTCTCCCAGCTGCTGACTCAGCTTCAACTTTCCCTGACCCTAATCTTGGATCTCCCCTGAACCTCAGGGCTGGCCTTGCTCTCTCTGGTTTCCTTGACATCCTGACTCAGCTTGGCTTCCTTAACTGTGAGCTTGAATCTCCCTTAGAAGTCGGCACCAGTTCTCTAACCCCTGACCTTGGCTTACAGCTTGGACTATGTTACTTGGCTCTGCCCTCTCAATTCCTCTGAAACTTGGTGCCCCGTCCCTCTGTCCCACTCCCCACCACCACCAGATCTCTGCTCTGCCAACCTAGACCTTGACCCAATGTTCTGGTAACCTGTGCCCCCATGCTGCTGACCCCCAGATTGCACCTAGTGGCCTACTGCATGGCCAGCTGCCTACAACCCTGCTAAACCCTCACAAGCTGTCTTATCCTCACAGTCTATCTTATCTTCTTACTCAATAACCCTGAAGAGGAGGAAGGATTTCCTTGGATCCTTCTGTCCTTCCTGGGGCTACTCCTCCAGTGCTTGGGTTGGAGCTTCCAACCAGTCCAGGTCATCAATGTCTTCAACTGCCAATGATGTCAATCTTCTTAAACTACTTAAAGTGCTATAAATACTATGTCTTTCCATATGCATATGACAGTTCACACATGTAACTGGTATCTCTGCTGTGATCCATTGATAAAGCAGCCTGGTTTCAATGGTTCTACCTCTGGGATTCCTTGTCCTAGGTGTAAATGAGGTCCAGGCCTCTGCTCACATGCAGTTGGTAGAAAATTTCACATATTGAGTCATTCTTCAGTGGTGTCACATGTTTGGTCGGTGAATGGCTGCTCAAGAAAGTTTACACCTCTCTTGACAAGCCAAATTTCCTTGGTGGTGTTCCAGACAATAGTGCAAAAGGCATGTGTCACGGCGGGGTCCTATAGGAGGGCCGTGATCTCCTTGAGGCCCCCACTCCATGCCAAGTCAACCCAAGGGCACCCTCTATTCTCGCCCGCCACATCTTTGATCTTAGGTTAAGTTGGGAGGCTGCCTTACGTCTCCTAGGCACAGTTAGCTGGGACCTCTGTCCCCGTGTTCTCCCGGACCCACCGGGGGTCTCCCTGTACACTGGGTGCATTCCAGGCACCCTAGCCTTATGGGCTATGCGTGACTCCTACCAACCCCTAATACCACGCCCCAAGCCTCGCAGATGTACTGGACGTTGGTTTGTCAAAATACACGCCCGCTCCCCCGGGCCTCCTCTGTAGTCTAGCCCACTTCCGGGCCTTCTCTAATATACGGCCCCTCACGGGGACCCTCGTTGAGCCCACTCTGGGCCTTCTCCAAAACAATCTAGCCCGCTATGGGACTTCCTATCAAGTCTTCGGTCCTTTAGGCTCACCGCACGGCTACCCTCTCGTATCCAGGCTCACCGCACCACTATCCCCTTTTGCCGGGGACCACCGCAGCACCTTGCCTTTCTCCTGGGGTGTTTGTATTGCTACCCCTTTCTGTCGGGGTCCACCGCAGCACCCTGCCCCTATCTGAGGGCTATTGCCATGCTAGCCTACATCCGGGCTCGCTACACCCGTCTTGGGCTTCTCAATAGTCCCCCTTCTCTGGGACTTGCTGTGCCCACGCTGGGCTCCTTAATAATGCCACCCCTTTTCTGGGACTTGCTGCGCCTACGCTGGGCTCCTTAATAATGCCGCCCCCTTCTCTGGGGCTCGCTGTGCCCACGCTGGGCTCCTCTAAAGTGCGCTCCCCCTTTCTGGGGCTCGCCACGCCCATGCTAGGGCCTCCTAGTAGTGCCCCCTCCTGGGGCTCGTCGGGCCCGTGCTGGGGCTTCTCAAAACGCCCCTCTCTAGGGCTGGGGTCTACACACCCCGCAAGTTGTGCCCTTACTGGCACCGGGGTTCTCCCACTCCCTTGTGAGTCCCCATTGAATACGCTGCACCCTCCTCAGGCGCTGGGGCCCCCACCCCTCTGGGGGTCCCTATGAGGCCTCCTCTAACCCCTTATAGCCTCACCCTTGCCACCGGGCTAATACAAACACTAAAGCAAACACAAGCCTCCTGGCTATAACCAAAACCTAAGGCACTGGGCCATAACAACACAAGCCTCCTGGCTGAAATTCAACATCATTGCTCCGGCCTGTGGAGCTCTCGTGAGCTATACTTGCGATCAGGGTTCTCCCTATATCCTGGCCGAGGGAGCTCCTGCCTCTCTGGCTGCTAGCAGGAAACTGCCAGCCTGGCTTCAGCCCTGGGCTTTATAAGGGCCAGGCCCTGCCTCCTACAGGCAGCTGACTCTCATTAGTTGGGAGTCACTCTGTCTGGAGTTGCCCTGGCAACTCACAGCTGAGCTCATTATCCCTGCTAGGGCTTTTCCCCAGCAGTTTTCTCCTCTCTAGGAGCGGGTCAGTGAGGTGCCCCGCGACAGCATGCTTTCATACCTGTGAACCCACAGCAGTAAAGTCAGAAGGAAAAGAGGGAGGATGAGAAGCAAAGCAATGTAGGATCCTGCTGGGTTGTGATGCTTTGCTGATGAGAGGGAAAATAAAAAAAGAAAAGAAAAAAAAAGCTCTGAAGCACTTCACCGTTTTATTTTTAAAATAGGGCCAAAACAATTTATATAATAATAATATATTATATTATATTTATATAATAATTGGTATAGTGCTACATATTTACCTTCTTACTTTTTATAGTGCTTTTAAATACACGTAAAGAGCCCCAAATATTATGTCTATCCATACCCATATAGTTTAAAGCAGTGGTCACTAACCAGTGGATCTCCATCTGCCGTTGGATCTTGGAACCTCTTGGAGTTGATTCGAGGTTGGGGTGTGGGGACTGAGCGCCCACGTGCATGCACGCACATGCACACCCCAGCCCAGCTGGTCAGTCTGTGTGGGAGGGAAGGGGCGGGGACTAGATTGAGGCCCCCACGGTGAGGGACAGTGGCTCAGAGGCAGGAACAGTGGTAAGTTGAGTGGGGCCCCGGGTGGGTGGGACTTACCTGCTGGGGAGGCGTGCCCCTAAATAATTTCTTCTCCCTCTGCCTCAATCTGCCCCCCACCCCCCACTTCCTTCCCCACAGATTAGGCTTACTTGCTGGGTAGGACAGTGCACAGTAGATCTTGGGTTGCTTTTAAATGCCAAAGGTGATCTCCTACTTAAAAAGTTTGGAGACCACTGTTTTAAAGGTTTTCTTACTATCCTAGTAAAAATTGAAACACATTTTGTATGTGGTATGAAAAGAATATTACTGTAACTGTGCATTAAATCTTAAAGATAATCCTTAAAGACAGAAAGGAAAAAAAAGTATGCCGGCTAGCCATCAGGCATAACAGACTATTCCCACTGACTATGTACTCTAAACAATTTCACAGGCAGTTGCCACTAGCTGAGCCTTCAGAGACACAATAGAAGATTGGCGCACACTGAAATAAAATTGATTAAAAAAAAATAGACCGTGATCTGCAAAAGTATTAAAATACACACCATTGTCAGTTTGCAGCATTTACAGTCTAGTAATTGCACCATATAAACCTACACACTGTAATTACCTAGATGCTACTGCAGTACTTAACAACATGAATGATCAGCGTGCACGGGAAAATGTCTGCTGTAAAAAGAGGGTAGAAGTTTGGACTCATATTGAAAACTTCCCCCTACTATGAACTCTCTGCATTTATTATGAATGCATTTACCTTTAAAGGGTTCTGGGTTAAATTATACCTAAGACTTATATGGGGCAATTGCAAGAACAAAGAAACTCAGGTCAATAACACCTCTTTCCTGCCCCAAAGCAAAAACAGCTAATAATCAGAATTACCTTGATACCAGACACTTCATCCTTATCCATTCCTCCTATCAAGTCAAGATGTGTTGACATTTCATTGGCCTCTCAGTTAGCAAGGTTGAGCTTAGATATCTGTAAATACAACATAAGCATAGAGCTTATTCCAGCTGTCTCTCTCAGACCTACATACTTAAGCTGTCTAGCTTTATTAATAGCTATTTGACTTCTCTGCTTAACAAAAGCATGCTTATTATCTTTAACTACTTGGCTCAGATTTTTCCCTAGCTGGGAATCTATTCTTTTACAATAAAATGTTGCAGGTTCTAGTGATACAGGACTGGAAGAGACCTGGGTCAAAGTCAGTCTCCTGAAATATTAGGCAGCCATGTCATATAACCCCTTTCATAAATTGATCAAGCAACATCTTAAGACTAATTAGTGTTTTGCCTTCAGTATTCCTATTGGGACAATATTTCACTCAAAATGATTTTTTTCTAATTAGTTGCCTATATTATTCAGTCATATTAATATCCATTTGCATTTGTGCCATCATTATCCCTTAGCTTAACTCTCTCTTCTCCTTCTCTGTTCTGTTTATTGCTAACAATCCCATCCTCTTTTAACCTTTGTTTTGCTAGGTTAAACAAACCAAGTTTTGCTCTCCTGTTATATGGCATGCTCTACATTCCCCCAGTTATCCCAGAAACCCCCTGAGGATCTCTAAAATGTTACCTCCTCTGCTGAATAATTTCCTCTCCTCCCTTCATTCCTGGTTAGTTTTCTGCATCCATTCTGGCTTGAATTAATCTTTCTTGATCATGGGTGACCAGAATTTTACAAGGTATTCTGCATGCTGTTGGCTTGTACAATTAACAGCCACACTGTTGGCTTGTACAATTAATGTAACTAATGCTTCCCTATCTCTACTGGAAGTAGCATGCTTGGTACATCATAAGATTACACTTGCTGTTTTCATGGCTGTAGCACATTGATGACCTCCAGTTATTCTGTGACTAACACGCCCTAGTCCTTCTTTGTCATTTCCAAGTAAATTTCCAGATCATAGCAGAAATTTGTTGCCATTAGGCTTTATGTGCATGACCTCATCCTTTGTCCCATTTCTCATACTGATCTTCAAGTTGATCCAGTTCCTCCTGCATGATATTCCTGTTTTTCTCCAAATTAATTATTATACCCAATATGGCATCATTAGTAAGTTTCATTAGTCCACTTCTACTTTTTATATGTTCACTAAAAAATATTGAACAAGAGCAGTACCAGAATAGAAACTTGAGGAATCACACTAATATCCTTCCTTCCATCTTATACTTCCTTGTTTTGCATAACCTGCTGTCATGTGCTTACCCAATATACACATTGTACTAATTCCTATATTCTACCATTTAATAATA
Source organism: Alligator sinensis (assembly GCF_000455745.1). Taxonomy (NCBI): domain Eukaryota; kingdom Metazoa; phylum Chordata; order Crocodylia; family Alligatoridae; genus Alligator; species Alligator sinensis. The sequence continues at coordinate 498,267 of NW_005842232.1, read as the reverse complement.
GCAATGTGGCACTGTCCTTTTTCCAACAACATTATTAAAGTGTCCTATTTTGGGGTCCATATATTCATTACTTTAATCTTAACCTCATCCTCTCTCTCTGTAGTGGCCCTGTTTTTTTGTTTTTTTATTTTTATTATTATGACTGAAGATCCTTTTCCTATTTCATTTCCTTTGCAAGTTCTAACTCATCTCGACTTTCAGCTTGTCTTACCTTAGTACTATGCTTCCCAACTTCTAAAATGTTATGATCTTTGCTAAATAATGCCCACCCCCTTTCCATTGCATACCTAGTTAGATCTCTACTTACCAATATGTGGGTTTGGGTAGTTATTCATCTAGTTAAATCACACATCCTTCACTAGAAGTTACTTTCCCTGTTTGAGATTAATGTTCCAGACACCTCTTGTATCTTGGACCTGAAGTTTCTTAAGCCATCTTCAATTCTTCAACCCATATAAAGGTTATTTTGTATCCCCAGGTCTTCTAGAATATCATAGAATCATAGAGAAGTAGGGCTAGAAAGGTACTGTATAGATTATGTAGTCCAACCCCTGCCTGAGGCAGGATTATCCCTATCCAAACCATTCTATACAAATTCACTAACTTCTTAGCAAAACTACGCAGTCAACTGTGACAATACAAAACATAACACCCAAACCTGCCACAGATAAAACAGGAGTACCATGACAGCCAATGTCCTGCTGTTGTGAAGGGAGTCTACACCAATCTGACCATGGGGTAAAATTCTTTCTTGAGCCCAAATCCAGTGATTGGTCTGACCCCAAGTAAAGGGGAAAGACCCTCCAGCCAGGACCTTCCAGGTTTAAGTCCCAGCAGACGCCCTGGCACACCCCAGTCAAAATCCCCAGCCTTGGCTGTAGTCAACACCCAATGCCACTGAGGAAGGCATAAAAAAAACAAACAAAGAAACAAAATCTCGTGTAGCAGCAGAGGAAGGCAAGGGGGGGATGGGAAATTCCCTCCCAACCTCATGAAGCAAACAGCAAAGCCCAGATGCATGATAAATATCTATAGTAGCACATAGGCACAGCTACACCTAGATCATCCCTGACTAATGGCTGTTGTCTGTTGCCAGTTCTGTGTTATCTGCATCTTGCACATGTAGCTTTCTCTGCCAGCATTCAAATCATTAATAAAATATGTTGGACAGCACTGGGACCAGAATGAACCCCTAAAAGTCCACTGAAAACCTACAGCTATTCTGACATTGATCCATTTATAATTACATTTTGTTTGCAGCTATTGAGATCATCTATCCAACAAATAGTAGTTTTGTCCAGCCCACATTTCTCCAATTTGTTTATGAGAAGGTCATGTGGGACCTTGTCTAAAGCCTTGCAGAAGTCCATATACACTATACCCACAGCATTGCCTTCAACCATCCAAGTAGTGACTTTGTCAAAAAATGAGATCAAGTTTGATAAGATTTATTCTTAGTAAATCCATGCTGGGTGCTTGTGATCAGCCTTTTGTCCTCCAGATGTTTGCAAATAACCTTTCTTGGGATACGTTCCAGTAACTTCTTAGGTACTGAGGTAAGGATAACCAGTCTTTAGTTTCTTGGGTCCTTCTTTTTCCCTTTTTTTAAAGAGGGGCACTACGTTGGCCCTTTTCCAGTCCTCTGGCACCTTGTCTGTCTCCCATGACTTCACGAGTATATTGCCAAGGGCTCCAAGATCTTCTCTACCAGTTCCTTCAGGACCTTGGGATGAAGTTCATCAGGCCCTCCTAACTTTAATTTATTCAGACCCAACAAAAGCTCTCTGGCTGCCTCTTTTGTTATCTCGTCCCTCAGCATCTCTTCTTCCTTATTCAAATAATCCTTATTAGGTGTCTGACTGAAGCCTAATTACTTTTGTGAAGACCGAGGCAAAGTATCCGATAAATAGCTCCACCTTGTTTGCATCTTCTGTTATGAGTCCTCCCTGGCTATTTAACAGTGGACCTACAGCCTCCTTGATCTGGCCAACATACCAGTCTGTCTGGTCAATATACTGTGTAGTCTTGTCTGGCCAACATACTGATAGAACCCCTCATTCTTCTTAAAGTCCTTCGCCAGGTGCAGCTCATTCTTTCTTTGCCTTCCTGATTTTGTCTTTGCAGGTTTTTGCAATTTCCTTGTATGCTTCCTTGGTGATCCACCCATTTTTCCATTGTCTGGGTCTTCCCTACATACCAAAATCAAAGTCAAAAAGAGAGTCAATGAACCCACAAAAGGTATCATTTGTGAAAGAAAGAAAATTGGCTAATAGTTCCAGAAATAATGGGATCCCATCATTATCACTCCTATTTGTTCACTAATCTATGCCTAAAGATTAGTGATAATAATGGCATGGTTTCCAGTAGGATTTATCTATTATAACATATTACAGAGATTTCTATCCACATCCAAATCCAACACTGAGGGTTTAGAAAAGACTCCTCGCAGTACACCAGTAGAATCTTCTTTACTCAAACTCGTCCTGTTTTATCTATTTTTTTCCCTTTACAACTTTATATAATTAACATGACTCATAACCTTTACTTCTATGTTTTCTGAACAACAGTTACCCCTAAATAAATCTATACCAATCAAAATTACTATTTCAGTATGCATATGCTATAACTGCAATATCCGATTTTACATCAGATTGAAATTGAGGAATTAGAACTGCTTTTATACCAATCCTCCAATTATTATTATTTTGGGGGTTTTTTTTGCCTAGGCTTTGTCATCCATGATCCTTTAAGGTAGGAATCTGGAAGAGTAATTTCTTTTGATAATGATAATCAATGGATATTTGCCTGTTCCCATCAGGATCTTCTTCAGCCTCATTTCCTTGAGAAATATCACATCCTTTTATTTTCTGAATGTGCTCTGTTGATAGGTCTGTTCATTCTTCTTATTTTCGTTAAAAGAAAAAAAGAACACATACACATCAGAAAAAGGCAGACCCTGGCCCTTTCTTCTACTACTTTTCTTCAGACTACAGATCATCTAGTCTTATGCTTTTTCACACAGTTGCTTCAGTATTGCTCTTATTCTTCTGGAGATCCAGTCCCCGGTTAATCCCGATTATCTTTTAGCAGACCAGCTACTCTTCTTTTCACATTTTCTGCCTGTTCCTTCTCCGGGTTACTTCAGCATACCTGTCCCTGCATTAAGGCTTTCCTTGACTAACCAGTTTACTTCTCTATATTTTCTGTGGTCACCCTTCTCATCTAGTAGTCTGCCTACACTAGTTAAGAAAGTGTCTGCAAATCTTGAGATACCCACAGATTTCTTCCCACTCCCCCTCCTTTTAGGCCTGTCTCCAAATCCTTGCCTGAACTCCACTATCTCCTCTGAGTCTTTAGTCCTAAGATCTTTATTTCAATGAACTATAGATTTCATAGACGTTAGGACTGGAAGGGACTTTGTAAGATCATTGGGTTCAGCCCCCCTGCCCAAGGGGCAGGAAGTCAGCTAGGGTCAAAGAATCCCAACGAGATAGAGCGCTCAAATGTTTAAGTGTCCAGAGAAGGTGCTTGCACCACCTCTGAGAGAAGTTTGTTCCAGGCCGTAGAGGTTCGGACACTGAAGAAGTTTGTCCTTATGTCTATCCTAAAATGGTCTTGCAGGAGTTTGCGTCCGTTGGACATTGTCATCTCTTGGGATGCTCTGGGGTGTTATATCAGTGATGCTTCATAATAGGTTGCATCAAATATCTATCCAAAGATAACAATGAAGATAAATTGGATGCCTGTTAACTTCATTCTCAAGGTCACCTTCAGTATTAACTCAGTAGTCATTTATTTATAAAAATCTAACAAATTTTAGGTCTTATCCTGTCTCCTCTTCTTTTGGGTTTAGAGATACTGAAAGAAGCAAGAATAGAATGGGAAATGAAATAAGACACTAGAAGTGAGAGCATAGCTAATATAAAGTATTTTTAAATGGCAAAGAAGGAACTAAAATGAATGGGAAAGAGATGGGTAAGACAAGTAGATGAGGAAGGGAATGGGTAAGCGTTCAGTAGTGTACTTAGAGGGGTAAATAAGTGGAGCACCAGCTCTGGGCACCAGCATGGTGCCTCCCAAGGAGACTTTGCCATAGGAGTTCCAGTGCTGCTCTGTTGAGCTATAGGAGCAGGGCAGGCACAGCCCCGGTCTGGATAGAGGGTGGGATTAAGCTGGGCACTAACAGTGATCCCTGGGGAGCCTTCTCTTGGGACATGCTACAGCTACTGTCAAAGTGCAGAGGGACAGGACAGGTTAGACTCCTTTCCTCCAATTCCCTGCTCCCCAGTGGTCAGTATAATCCCCCCATTCTGCCCAGGTCACTGAAGGAATGTGCCATGCTTCTGCAAATATAGGATCTAAATATTAATACATGTATTCAAATTCTGCCAGGAAAAGCACTCTCTCTTTCTCAAGAAGATAATTGTTTATATGGTGGGTAAAATTACTGTGTGTTCCAATTGTCAGTTGTGACACCGTTTTGTTTGATAGCAAGAAAATAAAATTCTGCAAAAAGTTTCCCAGAAAAAGAGAGAAACAAAAAAACAAGGAACACTCTCACAGGGTATAGGTTAATTTAGAGCCTGCTGAATCACAAGCATTAGCATTTGTCTTGTTTAGTGGCACCTGCTTTTAACTAACCAGTGGCAGATCTAAAATATCCTCCATATCATTTTCTGCTGGATTAATTTTAAACACAAAGATCTGAGAAATAACCGAATATGAGCCAACATTTTTGTTGCTTTTGTTAACTTCATTTCCCCTTCCATTTCTCTTCTAAAGAAATCTATTTTAATTTGCTGGGCAGATATGTATATAGCTTTGCCTACAGACCTTGGTAATCCAGATAATTTTAAAGACATTAGTTCATCAGGTATTTCACCAGAATCAGAGCCAAATCAATAACAGATGGCATGTTTAAAGTAGATGTGTTGCTACTCCATCATCTCTAAAATGAATCATCCCTTTAATACTACAAAGTAAGGAAGGCATTGTTTTCAATGATCCCTCTAAGGTGTAGCGGTCCGTGAGCGCACCGCTTCGGTCCATGAGCGCACCTGGTGTCGGGGCTGTGGAGGGCATCTTGATGTGAGAACACTTGCATTTCTAGGCAGGGTGTTGTGCATAAGTGGTTGTGGGATCCTGCTATTGCACGAATATTTGTTTCACCGTTTTATAATTTATTTCCTGGTATACTTTGATGCACATTTATGAGTGAGTGTATGTGTGTGTTGCTGAACATTTTGTACAGTGAAGTTAGTGGCAGGCTCCTAGATGCTCAGCTCTTTAGAAGCCAAGCCACTGTTTCAATGCCTACCCACAGATTTAAAAGCCTGACTTTAGGCACCCATTTAAAAAAAAGTTGTTTTTAATAGATGGATTTACTATCAATATGCTTTTTGCTGAAGTAAGAAGTTTTAGGTCACCCTAAAACAGAAAGGCGAATGCATAGGAGATGTTGTATTGTCTTTAGTAAGTCATTAAAAAAATCCTATGAGCCAAAGGAACTGGCAGCAGTCCATATATACAAAAAGGGATATAGGCAAAGGATAAAGGAACAACTAATTATGATTCCAGCTTGAGGCAATCTGGGGACCTACAACCCAGGGGAGGAAAGCATTGTGCTATCTGACTAAAGATTATGGCCTGATGAAAATGTTTAAAGTTGGGGAATCTCAGAACCACCAAATCTTGTAGGAAATTATAGTTCTGCAAAGAGGTTGAGTATTTGTTTCCAATCTCTTCTGAGGATTTCAACATGTTTGGTTGCTGGGAGGGGGCAAGAATAGGGAGGATATTCAGAATAAACAGGATCCTAAGAAGGATATTTGTTTTAATTATGCTTATTTTTCCCCAAAGGGAAAGAAGTAGAACTTGCCATTTATTTAAATTGCTTACTGACTGCATAATGAATAGAGCTAGATTAACCTTGACTATGGCGTTATTTCCTTGGGGAACTGGATGCCAGGGTATTAGAGTATTGTCTCTTCTCTTGTATTCTGGATGTCCCCATAGAGGGACTACTTCCAGATATGTTTAATGAGGTCTTCATTGCTTCTGACTTACCCCAATTTATCTTCTAGCCAGGCAATTTGCCAAAGTTAGCTGTTTGTAGGATATTTGAAATACATTAGTCTGGGATTGTAACAAATAAGCAAATGTCATCTACATACAAGAGCTTTGTGTCCCCCATCCCCATTTTCATCCTTTGTATTCATTAAGGAAGACCAAGATGTTCTTTAAGCAGTTCTTCTACTAAGCTAAATAGGCTTGAATTCCCTGCAAAGGGTAACTGTTATTATGTTATTTATTAGGAAATGAGAATTGGGTTAGAAATATGCCAGCTTTACCCCCAAATAAAAGTTTCCTTACCGTATATTTGTCCTCAGTAAGGAACAGATATTATTTCCATTACGTTGTAACAAAAGCTTTTTTTGTATAGCACGAAACAAATACATGAAGGTTCCTGAAATGCTAACAAACTATAAAGGTTAATCCATTATGTATCACCTGTATCATTTTTAATAAATTTAGATTGATTGAGGTGAACAATATTACCAGTTACTTTTTAAAAGTCCATTAGCTAACTTATTTTTAAACTAGCACTTATTTTGTATGGCTGATGTAACTATAATTTTAGAGTATGTTTGGGTGGTTGAGCTAGACACTTGTCAAGAACGTATCACTGTGATACCTTTTTCATACTTGTGGATCAGGCATTGAGTAGTTATATGTTCCATAGCCTGTTCTGGGTGGCCAGTCACACACTGGAGAGTTTTTAATTTTCCATTTGTGCATCAAGTATCTGCGTTTCCCCTGGTTTGTGTGGATATGGTTTAAAGCTGCCCATGAGTGTCGTGGGAGATCAAAGCCAGGGACCTTCTGTGTTGGATTTACCATAAGATTTTTTTTTAAACACAAAGAACAATATTAACTTATGCAAATTAAGACTTCCCTCGTAGGAGGAGGTAAGGCATTTTTTGTAGGACATCATGCAACTAACAGTTTAGTATCATTAGTTCCTTAGGCCAGAGCTGAGGGCCTTATCCTGGCCCACGATCAGCCAAGACTTTAGTTATTTCTGGCAAATGAAGAGAGGCTAGCTTGGCCTCTTCCTCTTCTTGTGGAAGAATTAAAAATAAATAAATAAAATCTAGGTCTTCTGGGTCAGGTAGTGAATTGCTATCGTACAACACATAGTAGACTTTCAGACTGATATCTCCTTGATTAATAAAATGCCTTTGTTCTCATTTAAATGATAGTATTTCAGACTTCCTCTTTAATCTGTAAGGGAGAAGTGACCCCATTTTGCCTCAACTTTGGTGTGCTTGTTTGAGCCTAAAACAATTAAAATTCAGCTTGGGTTAAGGTAAGCCTATTTACTTCACACTGGTTGCGTCTACATGAGACACCGACTGCACAGTTGTTACTGCACAGTCATTTAGTACTGGCATAACCAGGTATTAAGTGACTGGCAGTAACTGGTGTTACTGCACAGTAGTGTCACCACATGGCTTTCTGGTGATGCCGACTGTGCAGTAGCTCGTTACTAACATGCAGTAGCATCATGTCATGGTTTGTGCCCTGCGATGCTGCTGCACAGTAAGCATCTCGTGTAGATGCGGCCACTGAAGATGAATAGTTTAGGGTTTTTTAGAAAAGTGTATCTGAAAGTTCTATATCTAAACATGACTTCCAGCAGTTCCATGAACTAACTCAAATAGCCCCCTTCCTGCCTCTTAAGTAGGGAGGAATTAGAGAGGATTTAGAACATCTCATAGAGTGAACCAGGATCTCTCTGGTAGCTTATTTTTTCAAGGGAAATCTTTATCTCTTGTCAGAATTTAAGGCAATAGAAATTTAGCTTCACTCTCTTTAGAAGCAAGTTGTGCTCAGAGAAGCATGAGCAGAAATCATGACTGATGTCTATCATTTCTGCAAATCTGTTGATTAACAGTCATATACATTTTAATTTTAGTTCTTTTATATATGATTAGTATGCGACTGTGCATGTTGGAGATGGCCCAATAGCCATGAGCTGTTGAACTTCAGACTTATCTGCTGCTACAAAAAACAATTCTAATGGAGCACTGATTTACAGAAAGACTTCATTAAAAAAAAAATAGATGCATTTGGTCCATATACGTTATATTTTAGATACATACATGGTACAAGTCAGGGCCTTTCCAGCTAAAAGCCCACCATCTTTGTCCATATCTAAAGTCTGTATATTGAGTGTTTTGTTCAACAAGATTGCTATACTTTTGTCCATAGGTCGATCCAGGATTTCGGAAAGGGAGTGTGGAAACTGCAAACCTGCACACCACAGGAGGATCCCCTTCCTCAAGCAAGTAAGAATCTTCTCTCTCCCTCCCTTTACCTCCATGCTGAGCAGCATGTTCTCTCCTCTCCCATTCCCCCCTCCCCTGCCCAATGCTGTCACTGTCTTCAACTCACCCAGGGTGGATAGGAAGGGGCTCTAGGGTCATTTCTGCCCCACTCCAGCTGGGCTGCACATGGAGCCAATTTTAACCAGAGATCACAGCCACAACTGCAGCCACTCCCAGGCTGGCAGAGGGCACCAGGATGACCAGGCAGTGGGGAGGGACCTTCCTTGGTTGTCATCATTTTTATGGAATCATATCACAAGATGATGGCTCAGGTTTTCAAAGTTCTTACTAAAAATCATTCCAGTTCCATGATTTAAATTTTCAAAGTTACGTAGAACAGCAATAGAAGGAACAATCAGTTCTAAGGAAGGAAAGAGCTGGCGAGGTGGAATTTAAATGGAAATTTGAAGTGTTAAAATGTTCAGGGATGAAAGGTATTAGGTGGTCACCAGGAAAAGCATGCAAGAAGGGAATGTAATTCTCTTAGAACCAATAAGCACCACAATTGGTGACTGTTTTCCAATACCCTTATTCACATGGAACAGTAACAGATGCCATGAGTAGAACCATTTGTTTTAAAAATATTACCACTAAGGGAAGGCAGACATTATTCAGTACAATTCAGCGCACTAGAATTTGACCCAGGGAATAGAATGTAATAAGATTACATTTTAAATAATGATAGATAATTTCATTAATACAAGTAGTTGCCACTATGCAAGTAATCCAATCTCATTGCTTTGAGATTGTAACAAAGGGCTTCCTCAGGGCTGGTCCGCCATTGGCCCACCCACCTATCCTGGGTCAGCCACCTGCCTCCTCTCCTGCCACACCTTGTTTTTTGTTTTTTTGTTTTTAATTAGTTTTAATAAGGCAGGAGGCTGTCCATTCTTGCTTCGATGCTAGGGGGCACTATCTGGGAACATGGAGCTTCAGGAAATACTGGGGGCAAAGAAAGATATATAGGCAGTGGAAGCAGGGGCCAGCCACAAAGGAGGCATACACCACCCTGGTGCACTATTGCAGGGAGTCAGTTAGGCAGGCCAAGGCAGGACTGGAGCTTAGGCTGTCTACAACAATCAAGGACAATAAAAAGTCCTTCTACAGATACATAGAGAGCAAAAAGAAGGCGCAGAGTAGCATAGGGCCCCTGCAGGACAAATCAGGTCAGTTGGTGGTTGATGCAGACAAAAGGCAGAGCTCTTCAATGAGTTCCTCACTTCAGTATTCCTTAATACTGACCAAGACAATCCCCACACTGTGAGCATAGACAGATGTCTAAAAGGTACCAGACTGCCAAAGGTTAGTGCTGACTTAAAGAGCAGTGGAAGGGCTGGATGGATACAAGTCAGCCAACCCAGATGACCTCCATCCATGGGCGCTGAAGGAATTGGCCAGTGTCATTGCTGAGCCACTGGCACAGCTGTTTGGGCTCTCATGGTGCTCCAGACAGGTCCCTGAGGACCGGAAAAAGGCCAATGTGGTGCCCATTTTTAAGAAGGGGAGAAGGGAGGAGCCAGGTAACTTTAGGCCAGTCAGTCTTACCTCTATCCCTGGGAAAATACT
>NW_005842232.1:480373-488264 GCF_000455745.1 Alligator sinensis | reverse complement strand
GGGGGGGGGGGGGGGGGGAGAGAAAGGGAAAAAAAATAAAATAAAGTAATCAAAGAGCATATTTGTGAAAACCCAGCAGGGGAAGCGATGCCGAGAGGAAACCAGCATGGGTTTGTCGCAGGTAGATCCTGCCTGACAAACCTTATAGCTTGTTATGATCAGGTCACACACTACCTTGACACAGGAGTGGAGGCCAATGTCATCTACCTGGATTTTAGGAAGGCCTTCGAGACAGTTTCACATCCGATTCTCATAGGGAAGCTAATGGTCTGTGGAATAGATGCCTACACAGTCAGGTGGGTGGCTAACTGGCTTAGGGACTGCACCCAGAGAGTGGTGGTTGACGGGTCATTTTCAGCCCAGAAGGAGGTGGGCAGTGGCATCTCACAGAGTTTGGTCCTTGGACCAGTGTTATTTAATATCTTCATCAGCTTTTTGGATGAGGGTGTGTTGAGCACCCTCTCCAAGTTCGCAGATGATACCAAAATATGGGGCAAAGTTAATAGACCAGAGGGCAGGGAGAAGTTACAGGCCAACCTGGAGAGGTTAGATCAATGGGCAAAACATAATAGGATGCAATTCAACAAAGATAAATGTAAGGTACTCCACCTAGGAAGGAGGAATCCCCAGCACACCTACAGGTTGGGGGATGTCCTCCTCAGCAGCTCAGAGGCTGAGAGAGAGCTTGGAGTCATAGTTGACTCCAAGATGAACATGAGCCAGCAGTGCAATGAGGCCATCAACAAAGCCAATCACACCTTGTCATGTGTTAGCAGATGCATGACCAACAGATCGAGTGAAGTGATGCTCCCTCTATGCAGCATTAGTCAGGATGCAGTTGGAGTACTGTGTCCAGTTTTGGGCACTGCATTTCAAGAGGGACAGAAGATCTGGAAGGGGTTCAGAGGAGGGCCACCCAACCCATATGATGAGTGGTCTCCGTGAAAGACCCTATGAGGAGAGGTTGAGAGATCTGGATCTCTTCAGCCAAAGACAGCTGAGGGGTGACCTTGTGGCCACCTATAAATTTATCAGGGAAGGACAGCAGGGAATTGGGGATGCGTCGTTTACCAGAGCACCCCAGGGAGTAACTAGGAATAATATGTGCAAACTAGTGGAGAGTAGATTTAGGTTAGACATTAGGAAGAATTTTTTTTACAATAAGGGTGGCCAGAGTCTGGAATGGGCTTCCAAGAGAGGTGGTGCTGTCACCTAACTTGGAGGTCTTCAAGAGGAGGCTTGACAAACGTCTGGCTGGGGTCATCTGACCTCGGTCCTCTTCCCTGCCAGGGACAGGGGGTCAAACACGATGATCCATTGGGTCCCTTCCAACTCTATAATCTATGAATTTATCTGGGGCTCCATTCCTCCCCTACACCACAGCCCATACCTCACAGATGGCATTCAAGTGACACAATGTTCCCAGACTACAGTCAGACCAAGCTTAGCTCTCATTGTCAGGCCTCAGACACATTCACACCACCCTCCTCTCACTAGGGCCTCTCACACGGTCTCCTTCACACACACTGTTTTGCTCCCTCTTGGAGCAGGCCCTTTTGGCCATAGGCTTTACCTAGCACACACCTTGGGTGGCAGACATACCATCTTTTGGGCCTCTCCCACAACCATCACTGAGGTAGTGGCCAGCCAATTACCCAACTAGGGCCAATCTTGCCCTGGCCCCTCCTGGGGCAACTCTATATACATTCACATATACATACTGGGCTCCCAGCCCTCTGGTTTCTCCCTCATTGGGGAGACAGAGTTTCCCTCCTCAGTGGGGGCTCAGGTGGCCATAGCCATGCCTGGCCCCCTTGTACCCACAGTGTTGTAGGGGCTAGAGGCTAAGGCACCCCAATCCACCTTTTACCAGGTTGGTAACTGGCCTGCTATTTCCTGGGGGCTCTCATGCCACTGGGAGCCCCACCAGGCTACCCACTCCCAGCAGGGTGCAGTTTTAGGTCATGCCCAGGACCAAGAGCCTCCAAACCATCCCCTTAAGCTCCTGCACTTACCTTCAAGATGTTTTGTACAGCCTTTCAGCCAAGCAATGTTTCTGCCTGGCCTGTCAGCAACAAACTGCTCTGTTCTAAAATGGCCGCCATAATCAAGCACCTGCTGGCTGTTTGACTCAGCCCTTTCAGTGGCAGACACCAATATTGCCCTGCCACAGAGATGTATTCCAGTCTCTGCAAAATGTTGAGAAGGTATTTTCTCTCTTCATCATTTTTGTTGAACCTGTTCCTTTTATGTTCCAGCTTCAGGGAGGGCTTGTGGGGGTGGGGGTTTGGATCAGTAAATCTTACCCTGTCTGCTTCTAGAGCTCTCTCTCCCTTGGCCAGAATAATAAATGTATAATCACTTTCCTAATGTTCTACAGCAGTAAGCCTCAGAGATCATCCTGGCTCACAATGGTTTTGCAGAATTTCTTGACAGTGTTTAAAATTTATAGCATTGTATTTGCTGATAATTAGTTATTAGTTTGTCATTCTTTGAACAGCCTGACCATTGTGTTAGTTACATTCTTCTTCTTGCTGGAGTTGAATGGATTAACTGTAGTATAATTATTAAATCTGTCTGAAACTCAAACTGAGGAGACAGAAAAATGATTAAATCTTTTTCGGCTTACATCTGAATATTTGTAAAGACTCATTTGTTCCAGATTGCTAGACATCTCATTCCTTATTTTGCAAAATATTTAGGTGAACTCTTAAAACTGATGGAAGTCAAATTTGACTGCATGTATAAGAAGTTTTCTGAACTGGGACTTGAGCAGATAAATACTGGGGAGGAGAAATTTCCTGAAGTAGGATCACCATGATTTTTACTGTTGGCTGTGACGAGTTTCATGGTCTGTGTTGCAGCAGAGTCCCACCCCAATATCATATGCTGATAGAACAAGTTTCCCACCAGATATGGGTAAAGTCTGTTATTCCTGCCAATGCAAAATCCTCTGTCATATGTAGGCATCACCCTTCAAGAATTTCTTATTTTGTGGAAGTTGTAGACCGAGGAAAAAACTATTACCCATGTCATCCAAAATGCCCAGGAATCTTTAGAGCTATTAAAACAAGAAGCCTCTTACAAGTGCTGTGTAGCATAGAGTGCTGTGTCCTTTGGTTCATTATCTGTCCTAAGATCTACAAGAACCTTTACAAGCAGTCTAATGCTGAGTCTTACAGCATCACCTTATCTACTCTCCACCTCTGCACTGAGAACACCCTCCTGAGAGAGGAAGGCAACAGCCAAGGGTGATGTTGCTAATGGACTGGAGGAAACAGAAAGGGAGCTGGGAATGAATGGTTGGGAGTCTTCTGGTTTTAGAAGCCAACTTATTTGCCAGTTTGTCCTTTCAGAGATTCCTTGACAGGAAGTAACAGAAATAGCCCACACTCAAGGCCAAGAGGTCCTATGTTTATATACTCTTCTTAAAAAGACAACAATGCCTTTGTTTCTCTGGATAAATGTAGGTATAAATATTTGTGGGCATGAGCCTATAGATGAAAATTGAGAAAGTGATGAGCTGTAACATCATCTATTTCCATGTAACCCATTCCTTCTCTGTTTATTTGGGTACTTACTGAAGGGGGCAGTCATGTGATGTGTTTTTATTTAATGTGGAGCAAATACACAATTTCTGTCCAGTCCAAATTGCAAAGGTACCAGTTGTGTTCCTTCCTTTCTTGCTTTACAGTAAGACCAAATGCACAGTTTACCAACACCAATTATCCTTTTCTTTTGTTTGCAAATTTATTCCTATTGCCATTTATTCCTATTTGACATAAGCCCTGTGTTACATTCTGCCTTTTCTTTAAGGTAATTAATGAAGCTTACTTTTCATTCTGCCTCTCCAGAAAACAATGTTTTTGCTTCACCTTGGTTTAAATATAAGCTTTGTGCTCCACAATTTGCAGTCATAGGATATAAAATAATTTTTGAGATACCTTTTTCCTTTCATAAGATAAATATAGCAACTATACGGCATCTATTACCTTCTTTAACGAACAGTTGCACAGAAAGCCCAAGATGCAGGTTCTCCTCAGAACCCGAAACAAACCATGAAGATGCATGTAACAGTACGTGACATTTGTTCTTACTATAAAGCAAATCAAACCTGATTTGAGTTGCTAAAGCTTTACTTAAAAACTTCAGCCAACTCTAAAATCAAGTCAGAGTTAGAGAAATATGTCGTATTCCACATAATAAAAGAGCTAGGGAAAAATTAAAGAGAAGATTAACTGGTTCTCCTCCCACTTTTAGGGGTGAAAGAGAAAGGCCAGTAGTACAAAGACTTCTGTATGAGATTTCTTGTATTTTTTAAGAAACAAGCCCCTCCTTCCTCCTCTCTCCCCCATCCCCCCAGTCAAAACAGAAAACACCCCCAAATGATGGCTTTAAACAGGTAGTCATTTTTTGAGAAACTTCCCCCCCAGGCCATGCCAGGAGAGACAGCAGTACAGGCATTCAGCCTGCAGCTGCCCCCCTCTCTTGCTCTCCACCGCTTTCCCAGACCAGTGATTGACTGGGGAAGGTATGGGGAACAGACTGCTTCTCTCCTCCCAGTCCAGGGATGGCTGAGGGTGGCTTTTTTATTTTTTTAATGGTTTGATTTTTTTTTTTTTACTTCATTTCAAAGCCAGCACCCACAACCTCATGTGTGGGGCTGAGGGTGCAGGGCTCTCAAGTGCCATGCAGGGCAGAGCTTCTTCCCAGTGCAGCACTTCAAAGACAGTACCCATAGGCCCCTAGGGAGTGGAGGGAACAGGGGGCAAAGCCCCCAGCCTCCTCCCCAGACCAGACATGCCCTGACTTGGGGAAGAGGTGGGGAGCATTGTCTCGCTGCTCCCCTCCCCTCCTAGGTCAGTCCAAAAGGGGGCAGCAATGCAAAGCCCCCAGAGCAGTCCCCACCACTCTGCTCTCTTCCCAGACCAGATTTCTAACAAAATATCATTGTTTAGTTAGGTCTGTTGAAAGCCATAACTGGTATTCCTCTATGCCACCATGAGGGACCCAGCTAAATATTATAGCCAAATTCCTGAATCCTAGTATATCTTTCAACGAATCTGTGATAGGTTTTTAACACGAGATGTTAAATCAGAGATGAAGAAGGGGGGCAGGAGGAGAGAGAGAAGATAGAAAACAGACCTACCCAGTGGTTTGGCTGATAGTCACTGAGAGAGTCTTCATTGATTTTCATGGTTCTTCTGCTACAGACTCTTGCAACACAGCTGACTCTGATGCAGTGATTTCATTGATTTCTAACCCGCACCTATTCAGGACAAAAAAGAAAAGAATAAAGTCAAACCTTGAGGTAAATATGGCCCATTCAGCTACAGGTAGTGCAGTATATCCACAGGAATTGTACAATTTTTCTTCCTTCCATTTACAGATATTAAAAACTAGTAACAGGAATTTTATTTTTGTTGAATTGCTTTGGAATCCAGGTAATCTGCCAGTCTTCATGGAGGTTCTCTGGCTGGTCTGCAGTCCCATATGCATGGACAGTATTTGTATTGGAGTACCCAGATTATCAGAAAATACAGGGCTCACGTGCTCCAGATTCAGTTTATCTGTTGGGAGATTGTCTGCAAGAGACTGAGGCAGAGAGAGGCCCGGTGGATACACCACCCATTCCTCTTTCACAGTCTCATTATGAGCTATGAGAATCTTCTGGGATATTATCAAATCTTCTAGATTCTCCTTTGATAGGTGCCTCTCTCTTTCTTCCAAAAAGCCTGTGTAGTACTGGTTGATGTACTACAAAAAACAGTGCCATGCCATTGTTTTCTGTTTCAAAAGATGACTGTTTCTTGATTATAGGATTCATATTCCAGATGCATTGCCACACCCAAGGGCATAGTCTGAAAGGGAGCATGCTAGGAAAGAAAGGTTTCTGTTCCTCCACCTTCTAAAATATTATTCTCAGGTTACCAAAGATGCCACACTGTCAGTTGTATAGTTGCAGAGTCCTTGCTACTTGAACAGCCATAGAGAAGCATGGGTTTTAGGAAACCAAATAAACAAACAGTCTCAAAGGAAGAGCAACTGATAGTTGACTGCTAGGTTGGTGCATGCAAAGAGCTTTGATTGCAACTGTATCAGTGGGGCAAACCACACATATACACACCCTGCACCCATAAGTGATTACTTACATATTTTCCACCTGACTCAATGTTTTGCTTGCTTCCTTCCCCACCAGCACTCAAAAGTACAATATGCCATCTTTAGATATCAGTTATCTAAAACTCAAGTTTAAGAGGTGATGAATTCTGTAGATGTATCACAGTAAAGATCCAGTAGGTTCCACAGTTATGAGGATATGATTTAAAGGAATCTAGAAGGATATTTTCTGCCACCCTCTTAGCTTTCCTTGGTAAATAGTATGATCAGAAAGATAAGAAATCCTTTACTGAATTAGAATAAAAACCAAAGGATATTCTACCATATGGCCAGGACAGGATAGAGCTGTCTATTATAGATTAGAATCAGAATGGTGCCAATTGGCATTTCTCAGTGGGAGGCCCTTTGTCTTTGTCATCATCAATCCTTCAATACAGGGATGACAGTCTTTCACTAAATTGGGAAGTCATTGGTGAGTCCAGAGATGCCTGAGGAAGCTGATCTGAAATCCTAATGTTTGACTGCAGAGATTGCAAATAGTTCAGTGAGGAAGGAATAGATCCTTGTGATGTCAGGTGACCACTCTTCCCCTTTGTTTCACTCATCTATCTGATTCTACAGTGAAGCAAGTTTGCTCAAAATGACCAATGCCTTGCCATGCATCGCAGCACTACTGGCTATGATTCCGTGTTTACATTTCCCAAATATTGGTATTAATATTGCATTTCATCAGCTTGGCCTTCAAGGCATCTTTGAATCTATTCTTTTGCCCACTTTAAGAGCAGTGACCATTGGTGAGTTGGGAGCATAGGACCTGTTCCAGGAGCCAGTTGTCAGGCATCCTTATGATGTGTTTTGTCCAATGGAGCTAGTGCTGTATAAGCATGGCTTCAATGCTGGTAATGTTTGCTTGAGCCAGAACACCAGTGCTCTTTCTTCCTTCCTTCCAGTTGATCTGGAGGATTTTCTGAAGACACCATTGATGTTAACATTCCAAGGCTTTCAGGTCTTTCCAATATGTTGTCCAAGTTTTACACCCATGCAACAGGGTAGGAATGACAACAGCCTGGTAGATTAGAAGTTTGATTTAGGTCCTGATGTCATGATCATTGAAGGCGAAATTTCATAGACATCCAAAGGCAGCAGTGGTAGGTTCTATCTGGTGTTGAATATCATTGTCCATGTTTATTTTTTGGGAAAGGTGGCTACCCAGGTAGGGAAAATGCTCAACTTTCTCCAAGGATTGACCTTTAATTGTAATATATGGGTGATCAGCTCATTGTTCTGGAGAGACGTGACAAAGTATCTTGGTTTTTGTAAAGTTCACAGTGAGTCCAAGAATTTCATATGCTTCAGAGAAGTTTCATAGTTGGTAGGGTCGAGAGGGACCTGAGCAGATCATCAAGTCTGACCCCCTGCCATGGCAGGAAAGAGTACTGGGGTCAAACAACCCCAGCCAGATGTTCGTCCAGCCTTTTTTTAAAGAATCCCAGGGTAGGAGCCAGGACCACTTCTTTTGGAAGTTGGTTCCAGGTCCTAGCCACCCTGACAGTGAAATAGCGTCTCCTAATGTCTAGCTTGAATCTACCCTCCACTAGCTTGTGTCCGTTGTTTCTTGTAACTCCCAGGAGTGCTTGGGGGAACAGGGACTCTCCCAATGCCTGCTGGTCCCCCTTGACTAGTTTGTAGACTGCCACTAGATCCCCTCTCAGCCTTCTCTTTTGGAGGCTGAATAGGTTCAGGTCCCTCAGCCTCTCCTCGTAGGGCTTGC
>NW_005842232.1:479544-480361 GCF_000455745.1 Alligator sinensis | reverse complement strand
GATGCATCTGTGGATGCACGACAAGGTATGGTTGGGCTTCCTGACCATGTCCCCACTTTGTCAGCCCATGTTCATTGTGGCATCAATGATGACTCCAAGATCCTTTTCTGTCTCGACACTGGCGAGAAGGGAGTTCCCCAGCCTGTAGGTATGCCACTGGTTCTTCCTCCCTAGGTGCATTACTCTGCGCTTGTCAGTGTTAAACCCCATCCTGTTCTCATCGGCCCACCCCTGTAACCCGTCTAGATCTGCTTGCAGCCTGTTCCTTCCTACTAGTGTACCCACTTCCCCCCACATTTTAGTGTCATCTGTGAACTTGAACAGGGTGCTTTCTACCACCTCACCCAAGTCACTGATGAAGCTGTTGAATAGTGCAGGCCCAAGGACTGAGCCCTGGGGAACCCCACTGCCCATATGCCTCCAGGTTGAATAAGACCTGTCCACCACCACCCTCTGGGTGTGGCCCTCCAGCCAGTTAGTGACCCATCTGACCGTGTAGGCATCGACACTACTGTCTCCTAGTTTCTTACTGAGCATGGGGTGAGAGACCATGTCGAAAGCCTTCCTGAAGTCCAGAAAGACTATATCCACTGCGACACCTGCATCCAAGGACTTGTGATCAAGAGTGACCTGGAACTCTTCCACTGAGTGAACACAAACAACACAATCATCAGCATATTGAAGATCAGTAATAGAGGTACTAGTTTTCCTGGATTTGGAACATAGCTGGTTAATGTTAGAGATTCCAGTCCATGCAATACTGGGTGTTGACTCCAGATGGAAGGCTTTCAGCAATAAGTGGTGGAATAGCAGTGAT